>NW_026915877.1:1482500-1512500 GCF_034315485.1 Pezoporus occidentalis
TCCACTCTTTCAGGTTCTTGAGCAACATGATACCTGAACCACCCCACTTTCTTCTTTTTAAAGAAAGCTCAATTGCAGAAACAAAACAAAAAAAAAATCACATTTATGCTACAACTTAGACTTTGGATGGGTTTGACTGTAGTAATTTTACTCAAGCAGCTCAGGATAATAAAGAAAATGACTCAGAGAGCATCAGTGGAAAACTGGCAGCTCTAGCAAGCAGCTGACACCCATGAAAATGTTCAAAAAATATCCCTATTTATAAATATTTCTGCTGACAGCATCATATACATGTCGCATTTCTTTCCATGCCTTGCTGAAGAGATTAGCCTGTAGAGAAGGCCTTTGTTACTTAAAGTTTTCTTTGTATAAGTTGCTCATGAATAGCAGGAAGCCAACATCCTATCTTTGTGCCTTTGACAGTGGTGCCACGTAACTGCAAGCAACTGCTTGCCAGCTGTTCCTCACCTACAGCACCCCAAGGCAAGCCCACCACAGATTACCTTGGAGTGAGCCAACATACGCAGCAGGTCTAGGGACAGCAAGAGAGAGTCAGGCCTCATTGAGTCCCTAAGGTATCTGCTGCTGCAGGAGGACACAGGCTGGACACACACCAAGCCACTGTAGGGGTCCTCTCCTCCAGCCCTTGACTAGGGGAGGAAACCTTCAAGCACCGAAAGACATTTTTCCCCCACCACATGAGCAAACACAAATATATATATCTGCCACAGAAGCATAAGGGATTTCTAAATAAAATGTTGTCAGCCACTCGCTGAGTGCTAAAGTAGTGTTAAGCTGCAGAAAACAGTATTTCCTTTGGCATTTCAGACAGTTTCAAACCAATGTTTGAAACTCAAAACCAGTGCCAAGCCTAAACACATCTGGTTGATCCCAGGCCACAAATAGCACAGGAATGCCTTCAACACCTTCCAGAACTGCCATACTGAAAGCTTAATTCCAAAATAGAGCTGACAAAAAATACTTGTCAGCATGATGCCACACGACAAAACTCAGCAAAGCATGATGCAACCGTGAGATATCCAGACATAACATATGGTGCAAAGATTGGAATTAGTGAAGACCGATCACCAAACTTAGATTACAGAAGGCAAAAAACAAAATCAAACATTAGTACCTTCAGCCAGATTTTTTTTATTTTTGAAATGTCAAATTATAATCTTAGTGTCATTCAACTGAATGCTCCAGAGTGGTGCAACTATGCAGGCGGATACAGTGCCAATTGGTCATTATTTTTTAGTTTGTGCAATTTTTACATATATAAAAATGCTGGTATTCAGAGCCTCAAAACCAGAGCCCTGCTTTTCATGTCTTATTGCTAGAGCAGATCATTAGGAACTTATTAGTGAAGTGGTCTGATTCCTCTGGCATATTTACCACACTTAGCTAATGTGGGATGTGACCTGAACAGAAATAAACTTCACACCAGAGCCCTCCCATCCTGTCAGTTGTAAAAGTGTGGTATTCTCTTAAATCTAAAAGAAGCAAGCTCAGAGAGAGGAAGAGTATGGTGGAGGGTAGAAAACACCAGCCAAGAGCAAAGGGCTGGGAAGATGGGAAACTGTCACTGGTAGTGTCCACATGGAAGGAAATCCAGCAGGAAAAAAAAAAAAATGTTTTCAGACTGTTGAAGGATCTCAGCTTCCAGGAAAACTCAAACTGCTCCTTGATGAATCTGATCTGCTTTCTTTTCCTCTGCAGTCACTGCCAGGACGTGAGAGCAGCAAAAGTCAGGCATAAAAAGAATTCATTTCCATAGCAAAGTTGCTAAGAACAAATACTAAGGAGTATGTGAATTTTTTCCCCCCAGTCTAGTCACAGCTACCTTCAAGCCCCACTGTGAAAGTTCAGATTTAATAAGGTGTGATTAACAAATGCTCAAGGAAGCCAAAAATTGTGTTATGAAATGAAGGGGAGATCTGGCAGGAAGGAAAATACGGGAGAAACCACAGATAGAATAACCCAAGTGACAGAGGAATTAGTGGATGCCTGGAAATTGGGACTCAAACTACATTTCTTTGTATGAGAGGTTCCTAATCTTGCATAGATACAGGGTTTTTTTTGTTGGGTTTTTTTTCTTCTTTGTTTCCCCTTAGAGTAAAACTGAAAATTCAAGCTTCATATACTGGATTATAGCAGCATTGCTTTTATGAACTGTTTCCTAATTATGCATTTCTTACCTGGAAGTACACCAAATCCAGAACTGTGAGGCAACTACCTGGATTCAGAGCAGAAGCTTGCCACAGTGGGGAAATCCCACAGTCATAGCTCAGGAGATTTTAGCACGATTTAGTCACTTACTCAAATTAGCATAAAATCCGAAAGCATTCTTGACCTAAGCACTCCTTAAACCTCAGCACTGCCCAAAGAAAACCTTCATGAGTGAGGTGGGAGCTTTCCCAATGCCACCAACCACCTGGCTAGATGCACCAGATGATAGGCCTGCCTGCATCCCTGCCTCATCCCCAGTGTCCTGCTGAGCTCACTCAGAGCAACACACTACCATCCCTTTGCTAGTATCTCCATAGTTGCTAATTTTGTTCCTTTATTTTTTTTCCTCATAGTCCTTCTGCTTTTCCTCAGGACTTTTTTTGTGTCCTCCTCCTCACTGAACTGCCCACGCTGTCTCAGTCCCTCCCTCTGACTTACTTTTCCCCAACATCAGTAAGTCCAGCCCTCATCTTGTTCCACTTCTCCACAGCAATGCTCCTTCTCGGTTATTTCCTGATTTTTTTAATGCCCAGTACACCCTTCTCACCCCACAGCTGTGCTTCATCCAATTGTCCAGCACTTTTTCTCTCTTCAAACAGAAGTCAGCCACCTCCACTGCTTCTCATCCAGACCTGTCTCCACCTGCCTGTCCCTCAGTCTTTGCTTTGCTCATCCCTTGCACGCAGCATTCATTCAATGCTGCGTTTCCTGCTCATGGTACCTGGGGTCTCCCTCCAGCCAGCAAAGTGGCAGCCTGGCAGGAAATCATCTATATTTTATACATTAACTTAGAAATGAGAAGATTAAAATTCTGTATTTTCATATTAATAACTTTGTATTTTCATATTAATAACTTTGTATTTTCATATTCATTTATATTAGTACGAAAAAGGTTATATTAGAGCTATTTAGTCTACCACATCCATATCAAGGACTCAGTTTTGATCTGAGGGAACATGACAGCTTGAGCAAAGTTCTTTGTTCAGACACCATACAACATACCTTAGCAGTGCACAGCATGCAGCTGTTACAACACTAATTGAAATATGTTTTTAAATGTATCGGGTTTCTGAACATTTGTGGGAGAATTATTTTTTTCCCCTGTGTGCAAAACCCAATATTTCAGCCATTTAAAAGGAGTACCTAATCCCTACAATGCATTAGTAGGCCATAAAATAAAGCTGAAGTAAGGTATTTTGCACTGGGGATGGGGATAAATCTACAACTGTAGGTTGATGGGGATAAATCTACAATTGTAGGTTGATGGGGATAAGTCAACAGCTGTAGGTGGATAGGGAGAACCTAGAATTGTAGGTGGGTGGGGAGACCTACACCTCTAGGTGGTTGGGAAGAACCTACAACTTTAAGTAGTTCTGGCTGCTGTGTCAGCTATTTAGCTAGCATGAAGTAAGAGCGTTGTTGTGCAACATCATGTCAGTGCACTAGATGGGTTGAAAGAAAGATTTGAACATCCCATCCCACATTTTACCCAGTTTCATTTCAGATGACCTGTGTCATTCATGGGGATTGAGCTGAGAGAGAGATACCCATGGCACCTCACAGGAAAGCTCACAGAACACTCTGTGTTATCAGGTAGATGCGTGAGGTAGATGTCACATTTTGCAGTGAAACAGTGATAAATCTCTCTCAAATATCTAAAGGAAATGTTTGGGCTTTTTTTTATTCCACCATCTGCAAAAAGAGGTTCCCACGGGGGCCTGCACTCAATTTACAGGGGGGAAATTATAACTAATCTCTTTGCAAAGTCTCTAGAATTGTGTTTCTGTCAAAACAAAACAACAAAAAAACCTCTAACAGTAAGTATCTCTCAGTCTTCCTGGGCTAAAAGCCTTTGAGTGAAAAAGCTATGAGTTTCACATTTGCAGTGGCTTAAAAGTCATAAGACATCAGATCATAAACTGTCACTGGTCCGAAACTAAATATCACCCATCCTTTGCCTAAGGCAAGTGGGCCTTTTTTCTGTGGGAGAGGGCCAAACAGAAATCCCACTCTTTGGAGAAAAGAAGGAAACATTTCTGTGACAGTTTGTTTTTATTTTTTGAAGGCAGTTCTTTTGAAGTTGCCTGGGGGTTTGGATGTTAGTTGTAGTCCCAGTGGAGATGGATTAGCAGCCAGAGCACAGCGAAGCGGTCAAAGGTGCCAGATAAATGCAATTTATATATAATTGCCCAAGCTGCACCTGTTCCGTTTTCAATAGAAGACCTTTCTACAGAACAGATTTCACAAGCATAGAATATATCCTTTTTTTTCTTTATTTGAGTGCAAAAGAGGGAATTCTAAACTTGCATCAGAGTAAAGCAAGAAAAAATAATCTTTAAATAGCATGTAAATTTTTTATGAATCAAGCTCTAAATAAAGAAAACTCCTGAGCTGGGAATTCAAAATACTAGCCAGAGAGAGCTGATTTGCTACCAGGCTCAAGAACAATATTTAGTTTACAGAATCAATCTGGAAATAAAACTAGTGCCTGCATCAGCATGAAAGCTACAAAAATATAAAAGAGGTCTTAATAAAATATACAGTGGAAAAGGAAAGGATGAAAGCACTAGCACAGTTATGAGGCCCTCGACAGCCCACACAAGTAATAAAATAGAATATGATGTAATATAGAACAACAATGAAAGGATTTAAAATTTCTAGGTAGGATTCTGAAAAACTGTTTCCAGGTTTTGTTGCAGAGCAAGCACACTGCAAGTTTCCTTGGGAAGCTACAATAAAGCTGGTGTGTAGCAGACATGGGTGTTGATGACAGCAGAACAAATTCACCTTTACTTCTGAATCAGCCCAACACAGCACTGATGACCCAAGGGCACTGGATTAGTAGCCAGGAGCCAGGATATTTCTCTTATTTCCAGATGCTCACCTTACTCCTGAAGCAGCCCAACACAGCACTGATGACCAAGAGGGGTTGAATTGCTACCCAGGAGCTAGGATATTTCTCTTATTTCCAGATGCTCCATTCTGTTTGCTTTCTTGCTCACTTACCCACTACTGTTTGCCCTCCTTATCTGCAACACAAATATTTTTTTTTGCTCATCGGATGGTACCAATGCTTTACCATGAAGGGAACCATCTTCATCTTTAGTATGGAAAGTTTCTTGAGCCTTCTGCTAAGCAGCGTGGATAGATCTGAAATTAGACACATGGAGTATCCACTCAACTAATTTTAACCTGTCCAAAGTTAGGATGAGTTCATAAGACTTCCCAGGAAAATAATGTGAGCACTGAATTCCTGTGCTACCTGCCATGCTCTGCACCCTAATTACAGTGCTGCATTTGCTGGTTTTAAAGAAATAGAATCTTGTGAAGCTCAAATTCTCAGAGGGACAATATAACTTCTCTTAAAATTAAATGTCATCCCAAAATTAACTTGGCAGAATTTGGTCCTGCAACAAGAAGTGGCCTTTACACTAAATTTCAGATTCAGATGCCAGAAGCAATGCATTTTGCTCATTGCAGTAACACAATGAATTTTCCTTCTCCACATGAAGCTAGAAGCTATTTCAGAATACTGGTAATGCTGCATAAATTAAAAATTATGGATTGTGAAATCTGGGCCCCTTTTCCTACTGTACTCAAGCTGTGGCAGGCATGGAGTACAGAGGTAATGGCAGAGCTCCCTGATCTGCGTCCACATGGTCCTACTAGAAGTTCTTGGGTTGACACAAAGAACTGGCCAACTCCCATTCTTCTTGCCCTGGAAGGGAAACAGCTTCACTGCAATACTTCAGTGACATTCCTGTTTTCTCCTTTACAGCAGTTGGTGTAACACATGATTAGGGCATCTCATCTGTCAATGTTATTTTTTGCTCCAGATGATTTCTCTGGGGTAAATATTTAGGGGCTGCAAAGCAAGTGCATGGCCTCTGTCTGAATCTCTCAACCCTCATTCTAGTATTGTTTGCAATGGGTTTGTGAACCATGAAGAGTGGTGACAAATAAAAATCTAATTGTTCAAATATCAAAAAAAGCAAAAACCAAAAAAGCACATAGATTTTTTTTTTTTTTTTTTCACTCAGGAAGAAAGACATCAGTATAAAAAACATCCAGCACTTGTGCTTCTCCAGGAAAGACAGGAAGTGTTCCTCCTAAAAATATGTTTTTAATGAAGGAACAACAGATCGTGATCAGCTGGTCAGAAAACAGCAACACACTCAGAAAATAAGCTTTTTCTCTTTTTTAGGTTTAAAAAAGTTGACTGAAAAATCTGGGCCTACACTTAGAATGATCCCAAATGCAGAAGAGGCTGATACTTCCAATTTGGTTCCTTCCACTGAACAGACTGCAATTTCATACCTATATTATAGATGCAATTGCAAGCTTTTTTTCAAAACTATCAAATTAATTTGAAATTCACTTAAGATGCACACTAAGCTACTAGCTGAAGTCCCAGTGCATTTTGCCTCCTGAAGGCTGTGGATCTGTGATGGAGCTAGCCCAGCCAAGGTCTTCATAGCTCCAACCACCTCTATCTAACTTCAGCGCGATGTCTGGAGGATAAAAGCAAGCATGTCATTAATAATACTTCACAATTTATACAGCAAGTTCCATCACAGGATTTCAGCCTGCATGAATTAAGATTTACAGCAACCCAGAGAGATGGGCTGGTATCATTTCCCTCTATTTCAAAGATGGGCAAAGGTGAAAGAAGGTGAAGCAATTTGGTGGAATTCACAAAGGAAGTCTGTGGCAAGGCAGGAAAGAGTGCAGTTTTCTCAGCCTCAGCGCCTGTGCGTTTGCCACAAGACCATCCTTCCTGTCTCTAAATACCACACTCAAGCTTGATGATGTGCTGTAGTTCTAGCGTATTAAATATGACACCGTATACACGTTCTGGATCATAAGGCTGAGTCCAATAAAATTGATGGATGTAAAGTTGAGAAACTGAAAGGGACAGAGCAAAGAAGAAAAGTCCCTACGCTGCAGCTGTATGGAATTTTTTTAGGCAGTAGGTTCCCCTGCTACTTAAAGACCAGAACATATTTTTGCTTTTACAAATGCAGTTTATTTTGCAAATCAAGGTGATTGCACAGATTTCAGCTTGTCAAATTTTGAGCCTTTCAACCATATGTCTGTCGACCTTATGGACTACCAACTTTATGGGATTCAACCATATGTCCAGATCCCAGTATATATGAAGGCCAGTTCTAACATGAGAGCTTTACGGTACTAGTGTAGCAAGCCATAATGTTTGCAGATGGCTGTAATAAAATCATTCAGAAGAGAAAAGGTGCAGGGACGTAAAGCCTTCAAAGCTTCTTCTACCGAATAAACAATTTGATCCGAATAACGTAGTGGGAAGCACATTTCAGCAATGAACTAGCTGATCTAGTCCAAAACATTGCTTTTAATTTTCTTTCCTAATCCCATATGTATTTTTACTTTCTTTTTTATTTTCCTGTGTGGGATTATCTTAAAATTTGGAAGAAAAGTATAAGAAGGAAAATAACAAAATAAAGAATTTTTTTTTAAAGGCACAGTCCACTTCTGAATTGTAATTTTTTCATATATGAAATGCCAAATAGTTATGTGCAGCCTGGAACATGTATTAATAGAGAGGTATACGTTTTTTACCATCACATGGTGAGATTGAAGGATGATGTGACTTGCTTCGTTTCCTGAATTGGGACTCAGCTTTCAAAGTTAAGGAAAGTTTCCTCCTGAGTAAGCTTTTTCTAACTCTAGGAAGTTGGTGTTTGGTTTATGTCCTGCTGCACAATAATTCACATGATAATTCACATTCCCTTTGTCTAATATAACTTGATATCTCTATTATATGGGGGGAGCTCCGGTCCCATTTTCCCCTAAGTGAAACACGCTGAGCTGATGTATCCCTCTTGGAGAGCTCTCCACCTCCGGACTCATGCCTGTCCTGACTGAGAGTGGGAAAGGGAGCACTGCCTGCAAGGAGAATCATGGCCAGCATAGGTGTGGTGGAGGGTCTTTTTCAAACCAAAATATTTTTTAAGCTGACAATCCATGGTGAGCTTTGGCAAGCTTCCTTGAACTAGACAAAAATCAGTCCCTACTTGGGAAAGAAAGAAGCCTTCCCTGGGCATTAACTGAGAAGCAAAAAAGTGAAATGCAACCTGCCTGTTCTGCTGGTGTGCAAGATCACAGCAAGAGCAATCCCTGTGAGGAGTTTACTTTCAGATAACGCAGCCAGAGCCTGCTCTCATGCTGCTAACATCAGTGGAACTTCTACAGGATTAAATGGTGCAGGGTCAGATAATGTCTAGGACCCTTCCTTCCTGCACCAGACTTTGTGTTGACCAAATTGCAGTTCTTTCAGAGTGCTAGGGCCTGCCTTATTTGAAGAGGGCTTATCCTGCAAGATGCTGAGTGCCACCATTGCGATTGTGCTCGGCATGACACATCACATAGCACCTGCCAGGATTCACCCCATCACATCCAACAGCTCTTCACCAAGCAATTACTATTAAAAAGAGTTAAACAATGTGTTGAACTGAGCAAAAGATGTTCTTTCTGCCCTATTGAAAGCCTCTCCACTTTCCAAACCATTCACTGTACAAGCGTACTTACAAAAGACTATGAAGAGCACAGTATGGACCTCAACCCTCCCCTTGGCACGCACGGCCATCCTACCTGTGTGCTCGTATTTGTGTCGCAGCAGGGAACTGCTCTTCTGGAATGTCTTGTCACATAGGTCACATGCATACATGCCACTTTCTGTCTTCTTGATCTTCTTTCGGGACAGACAGGAGTCGGAGTCCGTCATGTCATCAAGGCCGGACATGTAGTCTGGGGTTCCATCAAGCAATTCTCCCTGTGAGGGAACCACCCGTCAGTGACACCCATTTCTACCACCGCACCTTCCCATGGAGGAACCACCCATCCGAGAGAAGTCAAAATTATGTCTGCTTAGGATGGTAGTCCTCTCAGTTTAGGAACCCGTTGGAAATGAAACTACATCTGATGAGAACTGTAGAAAAAATTAGAAGCCTTCTGTGTCTTAGACCAACTTTCTGTCTTTGAGCACTCTGCAGTAGTATGATTTACACAATAATCTCAGCACTAAATATTTTCAAGGGGGAGAAAAAGCAAAGGGGAGGTTCTCTGTGGACAGCAAAAGGTATTGTAATATTTTACAGGTGTAAGTGTAAGCAACACCTACGAGATCATTCCTTGCAAAACACAGAAACTTGGTTATATTCTGTATCTGTAGAAAGGTTTTAATTGAATTTTATATTTAGGTACAAATGTTATTATTATGCAATCCATTTAAATGTATGTCTCCCGACTAAAGGCCTCAAGCTATATTTTTATATTTAATTTTGTAATTTGAAATAGGGAATATTAATAACACTTTTTATCAATGTTCTATCTATGTTAAAACAGCCTTCAGCATTAAGCAATAATGAATGTGGATCAGTAAATTATTAAATTTCTTTATATTTATTTTGTCTTGATCCAAAGAGAGTGCAAACTTGCATGATAACATACATTTCCATTTGCTATCACACTGTTCGGTTTTTCTTAGACTAGGTTTGCACTAATTAATATTAGAGAAGATTAAATAGGCTTAAATACATTTACAAAGAGGGCAGATGTACTGTAAATTGGAATAGTGGAACAGCTGTTATGGAGGTGCAGTGCTATTTATGCTCCTATTGTGCAAAGAGGGATTGCAGCCTGTAATGTAAAACCATACCTGATTTTCACATCTGAAACTATAAAACCTTTACTAGTCAGTAAAATTACTAATAGATCATAATAGGACATAAGGGAACATGAACAAATGTAAAAAAAAAAAAAAAAAAAAACCAAACTATAATCAGTTAATCTCATTTAACTAAACTCTGTGCGTTATATCTGAACAAACCCAGAAGAAAGATATAAAAGTATGTGCCTTTCGTAAAGCAGCTCTTTGCTGTAGGAATGCAAGTGGCAAAATCCTTTGCTACTCATGTATTAGACACTGAGAAAAGGATTAAATGTTGTACCCAGGCATGAATAAGTGCCGACACAGATTACATGTCCAGGGAAAGACTTCCTCTGCGATTAAGGTCCCTAGCTGCTACCTCTCCAAATAATTTTGTTTAATCTCCAGTTTTTTTTCAAAGCTGTTCCAGATGACTGGCAGGATTAGAGAACTGGTAGTCTGGGAAGGGCAGTAGGTGGGCTGAAGGAAGGAGCTATAGGGAAACAGCATGTCAATGTTTCTTATTCCCCAGACATTCATGAGAAAACAGAATGCCTTTCCCATGCATGGTAGGTGAACAACCCCCAGAAACATGGAGAAGGAAGCTTTGAGGGCTTTCAATGGGATACAGCTGCTACAAGTCCACATGGACCTCCACTTACAGGGATACAGCTTTGCATCCAAGTGTGGAGGTGATTCCAAAGAGGTCTCCCACTGCTCCTTTACCCCACACTGCCCTGTAGAGATCAGTTTCCCTACAAAGTTTCACTTTGGTTTTTTTTTTCCTACAGGATAGAACTTTTCATGCATGTTATTATTTAGACAAAATTCTAATGAGAAATGACTAAGCGCTTAACAGAATAACACCATGTGTTATGCCTATTCAAAGGTATTAATACTGTTTCTGAATCCAAGTAGAGGTACTCTTAAGGTAATTGCAGTTTGTTTTCCTATTGCACTGCATTTTTGCAAGTTCAGACTAAAATAAACTCTACTAATTTTGTAGCAAATGTTGAATATAGCTTCAGGTTTTTTCTTCTGTAAGAGGACATATCACAAAGTACTAATTTCTAGCCTTTCAAAGGAAAATGGTTGCAACAATTTACCTGAAATCCTTGTTTCCGCTGGTACTTTCTTCTTTGCTGCATATCAGCAAAAGTAGCTGCTCCAGTTGGGTAAGTGTAGGCCATATGTGGTAGGAAGCTCATCTGATCTAGTCCTGGGTATGGTCGCAGCCCAGGAATACTGGTCTGGACTGGTGGCATAAAAGTGGCTGGGGGAAATGCGCTCTGTGGGGGAAGTGTTGTGTATAGAGGTTTGGCACTAAATGGGTTCATACCAAATACTGGGTTAGTGCTTTTATCCAGATTATTTGAATTAGAAAACTCCTTCTTGATAAAAGTCAAGTTCAGTGGCTCATCTGAGTTTTCAGATGATGAAGAAACACTGTTGTGTTCTAAAGTTACACTATTAGATTTTGTTTTGTTCTTTGTGGCTATAATACTTTTGGGTTCCTTCATTTGTTTTGGTAAAGACAAGTCCAAAGGCTCAGCCTGAAGCTCCTCAGAAGAGAAACTGTTTGGAGTGTAAGAACTACTGTGGGAGTTTTTAGAAGATGTGGAAGAAAGATTTAAAGGGGAAGGAGTATTGCTCCTAGAATGGTCCAATTTATCAATTGGTTTAATATTGGTAAAATGAGGAGGTTTTGTTAGCCTGAGAGGAGTATCACAATTAGTAACACTGTTATGGAGTTCAGCTATAGATGGTGAAGTTATAGAGTCCACAGGCTTTATTGGAGATCTGGCTGACAAAGAGTCTTTAGTGGGAGTGTTGTTGGTGGCAGCCAGCGCCACCTTGGCACTGGCCCTTTCCAGTGATGGTGACCTGGAACTTGAATACTGGTAGACTTTTCTTTGTTCAAACCATTCCTTCACAAATTCCTGAGGAAGGCCAACAGCAATGGAAATTTTCAGTAGTTCATCAGAGTTGGGTTCCATATTCATAGCATAATACGCTTTAAGTACAGACATGTGGTCCTTGTATGGGTTGATGGGGCTAGTCATTCCTTTCTCAGAAAGTACTGATGACAGCAAGAGGGTTTGCTTATCAAACACTCCAGGTTTGTTGGGAACCATGTTCTCATGAGGCTGAAGGACTGCCTTGATTTCTTCATTCATTTTACACAGGTAGCGCTCATGCTGATGCAACGGAATGGGACCAGGAAAGCTTTCTTTACAGAACTGGCATGAAAATGGAGTGGATACATTATGGTTCTCTATCATCTTGTCTTCAGTTACCAGGTCTATTAGGGTTCGCAGCTTCTCTTTTTTAATGTTATTGAGCTGCCTCCTTGAGTCTGTGGTTAAACTTTGGAGGCAAGCTTTGGCTTCATTGACTTTCTCTAATGTATAGTCAATAATACTTTTAGTGGCACCATTATGACTTACTACTGGAAGACCCACGGGGGGAATACTGGGGGAGGTAACTCCTTGTTCCTCAGCTTGAGAGCATGAATCCTTCATATGGTAAACCTTCAACTTGGAGATCTCTTCAGCCTTGCAGTCCATTTTCTGCCTGGAAACCGTGTTGTCCACAATCTGTAGGACCTTCTGCACCTCACTTAAATTACTGCCTACCGCAGGAAACCCAAGCAATGGTGCTTCCATCCCTACACCTAAGTGCTGCATTGGACTTTGAGCAGAAGCATGAACTCCTAAGGGGCTGGTTGCTCCAAGTCCACCATTCATAAAAGGACTAGTTGCACTAAACCCATGTGAGGCCATAAGAACCTTATATTCATTGAAATCTAGTGGTTCTGTTTTAATTTTCAGTAGGCCTGTTTGTTCAGACATACTAAGTGGTTTGCCATTCTCCAGCTTGTTTCTCAGCTGTGTAATGGCTGAATTAGTAGGAGAGGAAGATACAGAATTAGGAGAAGAACCCGTCTTGATATTGTTTCTCATTCTGCCATTTACAGAGATTAAACCAATACACTTCTTGCTGCTGATGTGCGAACTGTAGGAGCCAGAATGGGAGAAACGTTTCTTGCAGTTTGGACACTCGTATGGTTTTTCACCTAAAATGATAATTAAAACCAAATGTTAATTATCATTATTGCTGCTATAATTGCAAGTGATCACATTTGATACCCAACTGGTAGCCTGCGTGTTCACTGAGTGAGTAAAATACTATTTCTATGAATATGGCCGTACACCACCGCTGCTTTACACCACTGCACTCTTTCTAGGGGAACTGAGGTCAATTTAGATCCACAGTCTTCAGCTGGCAACAGCCACCAAGGTGTGAGATTGGCACCAGACTGACCATTTCACATTACCCTGTAAGAGGTAAGTACCCTGTGGCAAGGGGGAGTCAAATCAAGTCCAGACTGTTCAAATTTGATATGTTTCTTTCTTTGTTGTTTTTCTTTTTCCAAAAAACAGACTTTTCCCTGGAAATAAGCATGGTATGCAAAAATGAATCCTGATGTTAGGACCTCCACATCAGTACTGGTGGAAGTTTGTGCTTGGGCAGAGCCTGGTGGCATTTTGTGCGGTGAATGCTGTGTCAAAGAGAGCCACATGCACAAGTCATTCACAATGAGACACTTTACGCTTAATCATTATCTGAGAATATGAGCTGTATTTCAGTTGGGGGGACTTCTTGTTATGGAAAATATAATGGGCTCTTCAGGTCCGACTGTACAGAAATGAGTGAACGCTTCTGAACTCGAACTGCCAAACAAACAATCTATATTATATGCAGGAAGCTTTACTATTTCCAAATCTTTCAGCGAGACTGTGGTATTAACAGCGTGATAAATGAGGATGACTCAGATATCACTTATGAAAGACCTTAGTAGCTCCAAGAAGCCAGAAGCAGAACTGTGTAAATTTTAAGCAGTCTTTAAAACTCAGCTAATTAAACAAAATGCAAATGAGCACACCAGCACCTCCGCTACTTACCACTGTGAATTCGCAGGTGTTCCTTCAGATGGTGTTTATATTTGAAGGCCTTGCCACACTCAGTGCATTTGAACTTGCGATTGCCTGCTCCTTGGGTCAGCATTTGGTGCTGGGAGAAAAAAAAAAAGAAGACACCAACATAAATTTTATGCAAGAGAAACCATGAATTTCTAGATTAAAAAAAAAAACCACACAAAATTAATGTGACTCTAAATTTATCAAGCGGACCAAAAGGTCTGCATGTACATTTATTTGTCTCATCAGTATTGCAATAAAAATCAAAATGTTGGCAGCAAACCGAAACAAATGAGAAAGTACTTTCACATAAGCATTTGATATTTGTTCTAGAATTATTTCCTAAGTCTCTCATCAGAAATGTGTTGCTTTAAGGTATCTTACGATGAGAGAAACTGTTTTATAAGATTTGTGGCTCTTAATATTCCTAGCAGATTCTGAACATGTGTGACTCTGCTTGTTTAAAAATTCTGTTTACTGCTTGTGGAGGAAAGACAGAAACACTGTCGTTAGTGGAATTTCATGTAAGATTCAGTTCATTATCAAGCAGAGGAGGCTGCGTTTTCGGCATGAGCTGATGCTGGAAAATGTTTTTTAAAATCATAGAGCAGCAGGGAAGACTTGAGCTACCTTTCGTGACATGTTTTTCCTGTTGGTGCTCTTCTGAGGGGCAAGGGAAAGTTAAAAGTGGCATACACATACAATCAAAGGCAGCTGACCTTTTTGCAACAAGTAAGAAAAGCACAAAAAAGACTTTGAATTTGGACAGAAAAAAAAATAAAATAAAGTAATAATATTCATCATAATGCAGCCAAACACTCTGTACACTCAAGGTAGGAGGTCAGACTTTTGCAGGTGGCCACAACACAAAAGCCTATTTCAGGAGGAGGGAGAGGGGAGAAAGAGGAAAAAAAAGAAGGGGAAAGAAAAAAAAAAAGAAAAAGACAGCGCCGAAATGGTATGACAACTGCGAGGGTGTGCTGCCTCTTCCCACATTCCTGGCGAGACAGATGGTGTTACATGGGACACAGGGAGGTTTGTTCAAACAGCAGCAACCTTCAAAGATCAAGCAGAGCCCAGCCCGCTGCGCGCCATTGAGGGACCCGCGCTCATATGTTGCTGAGTTGCATAAACAAACAGCAACAGCTGTTTTGTCTCCCCCCATCGCCCTCCGAGGACTACTATAAACTTTAGTTGTGCCACTGTTAATATGATACAATCATTTTAATTTACTAATTGTAAATGCCATGAGCAAATGAGGAGACTTTTCAACACCAAAGCTACCATTCATAATGCACCAGTACCAGCATGCTCTCGCATGTGAAATTTCAGGCAGTTACATTGGATGAATATCTAGGCGGGGTTTTTTTTTTTCCCCAGTGTTTTTAATGATATGAAGCAAAAGAAAGAACCTTAGGGTGGATGGGTTTAGGAAAAATATACGTGTGAAAATGTGTTTGTCTGCTGGAAAAGCCATGGGAAGGAAAGAAGAGGGGAAGCCGCTGTAGAATCATTTATATTGATATAAGATCAAACAAAAAATAGGGTTCTCTTAAAAATTTTAATTGCAAAAATTGCACGATTAGGAGATGTGTGTCTGCCTAACTGAACTTACCATATGCTGAGAAAAACCTATCAAGAGAAATACAACTGATCGTGACTTTCAGGTTTTTAAATAAAATAAATAAAGCATAAAGCCTTTATAATATGACACCATGCACACATCTATTTATTTAAGTTTTAATTTGAGTTTCCATTACAGCCCTCCATAAGACAGGTTTTCAGAAGTAATTCTCTGGCGAGGACAGGAGTAGTTTTTCTGTTGGTAGTACTGAGTTTTGTGGCAAAGGTCTATCACCAGCCTGTTTAGGAGCACTGAGGAAGTTCAGACACCTGTTTGAGATACGCAGCATTTCCTTAAATGCAGCACTGATATAATATTACATGTATCACATCGAGGAAAAGACTGCTTTGATTTATTGCGGATACACTGCTGGGCTATACAAATTATAGTGATGCCGCAATTCTAGTGCATGCATGTGTTAGTGGCAGAATCACAAATGATAGTCTATATGTACTGTACGAACAGTTGTTCTAAAAATGTGTAATTATGTTTAACAAATGATTATACAAAATACGCATAATTTCACATGATTGAAAAGGTTACTCAAAAAGTAATGAAAAAATATTATTGGATCTTTTAGTATGTCTTGGAGCTCCTATTTGCAACACTGCAAAGTAAAACTAGGTGAAAAATGGAATTAAAATTGCTGAGATGTTTAATAATGTATAATTAAAATGCTACAGTTTCATTCACTTTTTGAGGAACATAAAAACGAAACTAAAGTCAAGTTAAAGTGCAAATAAAATTTCTAAATTAGAAATTAACACACTCATTCGATCGTGAACATAAGACTATTAAATCATATTAGAAGAGACCATCAAAAAATCATTTAGACCTCAATTAAAGCTATTACCATTAAAAGATCTGCATCTTCAAAATGCCATGAAAAATTAATAATGATTGCCAATCAAAGCAATATCGTTTCTCTAAGGGGTTATTACAGAAAGAAATCACTTAAAACCAGCCCCCCACCTGATCTGTCCCTGGCTTGTGTGTCACCATATGCCGCTCGAGCTGGGTGCGGTAGGCAAACGTGTAGTTACAGAGAGGGCATGAGAAGTTCTCCTCGTTCTTCTCGTGGCGGTACTTGATGTGCTCCTTGAGGGACGTCAGGCGCTTGTAGCCCCGGTCGCAGTAGGGGCAGGTCAGCAGTTGGGCAAAGGCATCTGGAGTTCCAGGTGGCAGGTCTGTGCCCCAGGATGGGGGGGGGGGGGGGGGGTGGGGACAGGGAGGAAGAGAGGCAGGCCAAGAGGTCAGCAAATCAATGGCAGCTCATGGGCTGGGTGCCCGGGATGGTATGAGGGGAATCGCTGCAATCTGCTGCCCGAGAGGGAGGGACAGTGCTTCCAACCAGTGGCAGGAGGCACCAGCACCTGCGCACGCCCATGGCAGACTTGTGAGACCCACTCTGGACCCTGCTAGGAAATTAATTACAGGCATCGCTCCTCCCGCAGACCTGGCTGGCTGGAAAACTAAAAAATAGTTTTCCCGATCAATCGGCGATTTGCATTCCAGCCCCAGCTCATTAAGTTACTTATACCACTGACTGAATCCTTCCTACTGAAGCTTTTCTAATTATTTATCAAGGCATTGGAGAGCAATAGGCCAGCTACCCCGTCTTTTGTTGTGTTAAAACTCTATTAAAACTTCCCAAACTCCCTTTCCAGCAGCCCTTCCCCTGTTTAAATTCAGCTCTTCTGTTCACCCGCCAAATAATACAAATTTGCTGACTAAAAAATTACAATACACTGAAATTACAACCCCAATCTTTGCTTGTGAAATTCCATGTCGCTGCAGCTGTTCTTCAATTTTTAAGGTAAACACCCAGGCATGTAGTGCATTTATAATTGCAACAGCTGCACGAGGTCAGGATACTGGCTAAAAATGAATTACAGCCTCACCATTTTCTTCTTGCCCATTGGCCTCTGGAGTGCCAAGGCGAGACAGTTCCTCAGGGGCTTCGGGGTAAATAATGGCTGTGTCGCTGCGCTGCAGGTACTCTGCTATGCTGACTGCATGCCCATCTCCTTCCTCCAATTTCCTTTTGGCAAAATATTCCTCAAAGTCCGACGTGCAATTTGCATTCTTCACTAAAATGAGAGAAGGGAGAAAGAAAAGGGGCTTGAGTGCATCATCCTCAAGAGGTGAGGTCAGTTACCATTGTTACATACAGGCTGAGTTGGTGTACTGGAGCTACGAGGCTGGGGCTGCAGCTGGATCCACGCTCTCATTGGTCTTACTCTAGCTCCTAATAAAATTAATGCAGGGTTTCCACCAGCATAGATGGAAGTAAAGGTGGGCAGTTAAATTAACAGGATCATGGGTTCTATGGGTCAGCAGGAGAAGTTTATGAGGCTTGGGTAATTCAGGGTAATCCTTTATCAATGGAACCTGAACCTTCTACAGTTCCAGGAGACCCACGGCTTTTGTCAGGAATGCAGCTCAACCTACAGGACTGAGCTCAGCTGCGCCCAGATCCTGCAAACAGTACCCACAGAAGAGATGAGAGCTGCAGGTAGTAAAGACCAAACCACTTCTTCTCCAACACAGGTCCTGCCTTGGACTGCTCTTCTGTAGCAGACACAAGAAGAGAATTGCTCACATATTTTTTTTTATTTTTTTTTCTCCCTGAAAAATTAACTTACAGTGGGAGAATAGGTTGTTTTATTAAAAGTATTGTTTCAAGTATTTCTACATAGAACCACATGTTTTAGACCGTAACAAGGATACCAAGCCTGAAACTGCTTTTACAGTCTGTACAAGAGTTTTTCTTCTTTTCCTTAAATATAAACCAAATTTTTTTATTGTCCATTTAATGTCTATGAAACATAATATATGCTCAACCACCAAACATCCTGTTACTAAAAATAAGATTTTCTCCTCCATGTATGAGCACTGCATACAGAAAAGATCTTAAAAAGTCTGGGATGTTATGTAAAAATATTAATATAATTACACTGGGGGGGGGGGGGGGAGCGGAAGCCAATTATTTTCTTTCTTTAATTTTTGTTTTTATTAACAAGTCTTGGAAGACACAGTTGGTGGCAGGGAATTAAATATACTTGTTTTTAACTGACCGCAAATGAAAAGAGCAGCTTATGATTGATTACATTTTTAATGTATTTCACCTTAGATATAAGAATATGAGGCAACACCATAAACTATCCTGCAGTTCATGTAAAAGTAAAATATTAAATGGCATGATTCTGCTCTCCCTGGCAACAGAGAGCAATATGGAGTAAACTTGTGCAAATCAAAGGGGTTATGGCCTGCGTGGTTATTCCGGCTTGTAAGACTGGAAATGAGAGACTAACCAGCTCCTTGGTGCTTGGAAATGGGTAAATATTTTGCCTCAGTTTCCTACAAAAATGCAAGGGGATGTTGGCAGTCAAAATGAGACATGGTCTTTGACTGGAGGACTACTGAAAACCTGAAAGCACCTGATTTGAAGTGTTGATCTTGCCATCATTGATAACAGTAGATATTTGTTTATGCAAACCGCATCCCTTCAGCAGATAAAATCAAATCCTCTGGCTGAGACAAATATGCCCTACTTTTGGTATGAGCTGAGCAGCTCCTCTATCCTTCTGCAGTATTTATTGATAGTGACCAAATCGCACAGGGCACAGGACTCCTTTTTTGGAAGGAAACTTCTGTTCCTATCACAGTGTAGCAAATTACTAGAACACTGCAGAGCTCCCTCCTCTCTTGGTCCTTCTGTAGCTCCTGTTCTCATATGCTATTAGCATGAGAAACAATATCTCCATTTTTTTCCCCAAAAAACAAGCAACTTGTAGAGAAAGGGAGTATGAATGCAGTGACAAAGACTGAGTACCTCACCTCCATTTTGTATCTGTGAAGGAAATATAACAAAATGGTGATTACTGAAGTACACCTCTTACATGGAAGAGCATCAGGCTATGTTTTTGACTTTTTGTTTGTATCAGAACAAAGCTGAGGCATTACTTTTTACATTGGAAGCCTGATTTTTCATTCCCTTGCTATGCCTAGATCTTCCAACTGTTGTAAGATCCTCCACCTTCCAGCTTAACACTATCCCATCTCTGCTCCTTCTCATGGCTTAGCAATAGATTCAAGTTATTTTTTTCTGGATTCAGACCATGACCAAGTAAATGCTACCTGTGAAGCAGGGAAAGAGAACTTTTCTCCAGAGAGGAGATATAGAAGCAGGTAAACGTGGGATGGCTCCAAGGGTTGGCTCCATATGTCCTCCTTCAGGCAGGCTGGGGGGTTTTGGAGCTTGTAACTGCATTTATAGGACAGGGATTCAACCAACCAAGCAAGGCCTGACTCAATATTAGGAGCTTCAGTCCCAAATTTGAATGCAAATGAGGTTCTCCTTCCCAGTTCTCAAATCTATCTGGAGGCTGATCCAACAGGCTGTGGTAGAGTGCTGCAATATTACTGGACTCAGCTTCCTAATTCTCTGGATTATTTAGCTTCTATGTCTGCTCATGCAATCCGGGAGCTAAAGCAAATGTTTATGTCTACATTATAAACCCCTAAAAACAAGGGGATTTAGTGGAAAAGCCGACAGATCCTTAACTGAAACAATACAACCAGTGCTGCAGCACTACAGATTAACATGAATAGCAAAAGGTAACCATGTGTATCTAGTTTCTCACCAGTGATGTTAATGACAATTCAGACATGGCTGGAAGCTCACCCAATGTTACTAAAAAGACTCATCTGATAACCATTAGGTTTTTCTCCCAATTTCTGGGGGGAAGGATTGCTTCCCCCCCTTGTCCTAATTTGTTTTCCATGCAGAAAGTCATGTTCCCAGATTCCTCGTGGGCTGACACTGCACGCACATTGCACATCCCCTCCTGCGATGCAAGAATTTTAGCAAGATGTATGGTGGGTGACCTCACTAAATAAGTCTTTCTTTAATTAATTATTGGAGCCTGGAGAGCAGAAATATTTTCAGCTCCAAAAGCTGATGTGGCCATGTCACATAAAAATAAAATGCCTTAAGGAAAACTATCTTTGGAGGCATTTAGGACCTTTCAAGATAAAGCAAAAGAGGTTCAAGGAGCTTGGGAGACCAGTTATTTTGTGTGGGAACTCATCCTGCAAGATGGTGGTAGCTGCCCTTAATCGCAAACAAAGCTAATAAAACCACAGCCTTCATTAGCCAGGAAGTGAGAAGCCCCCATTGGTACACACAAATTACAGCCTGAAAACAGCCTGTCCTCCAACCTGCCAAGTTTTACTTCTGTTTTCCTTCCCCTGAAGCATTTTTTTCCCCTTCTTTAAATTATATTAAGATCTTTACTTGGATCTTGTCAGATGTTAGTAATCAAAACCGGGAAAAATTTTCTGTTTGTTTACAGGGATTTTGTTAATCTATTTTCTGCAAACATCCCAGCTGTAATAACCGTAACAGGTAGGATAAAATAAACCATAGAATTTTATTCATTCACAATTTAAGACCCTCTTTTGCAAAATGTCATTTTGTCAAGTAACTCTTTCAGAAAATCCAGAAATATTTACAAATTAATGTAGCAGGACCAAAGACTAAAATTTTCATTCTAATGGTCACTTCTGCTTTTCCACTATAAAGCTTCCATGGCTCATTATAAAAATGTAGCTGATTAAAGTATAGGTAAGTACAACTAAGAAGTGGCCATTCTGACAATAGCGGAATAATTTAATAACAGAGACTTTTTCTTTTGTTTTTGATTTTTGTGTTTTTTTTTCTTTCTCTGCTAATGACATTCTACAATGAATTTGATGCTAAAAATGCACTGCAGTTGTTGCATGCACCCACAGCAACTTTGCGGTTGGTTGTACGTGAATGGGTCTGAAGCTGTATCTCCTATCTCTGTGCTCAGCCCAGCTCATGGAGCACCATGAGTTGTGGTGTCAAGAGGTAGAGGCATGTTGTATTGAATGCAAGAGGTCTCCTTGACCCATCTGGAAGAGCCCAGGTTAATCTCTAGGAAGCCCTACATGGGCCTCCCCTGGAGACCAGAAAGTCACTGTAGTATGGCTTTCAGTGAAGATGAAGTCACTGATCCAACTTCTTTCATCAGGTCAAGTCTCAGCCTCACCTCAACTATTTTATTAAACATCAGTATTAAATCTGCCTATGATCTGCAAGGCAGAATTGAAGACAAACACTCAGAAACAAAACCTTTAGTGAGCTTCAGGAAGAAAATTTTGAACATTTTCCACATTAGTTAGAAAGGATCTCCGATGGCTCTAATGACCTGTCCCCTTTCCTTCCCAAATAATGGTTGGAGCACCTCCACAGGCATAGTGGGATAGTTTTTACTCTGCATAAAGGGTGCTGCATATCCTAATAGTCACCTGGCATCTTCCACTCAAGGTAAAAAGACTGGCAAAGACATTTAGTTTATCAGACGACTTAATGTGACTAAATAATCTGACATAGCTCTTAAGAGACTATGGAGACTGCAGCCATTACAGAAACTCGTTCTACCCAACCTACCCAGGCATCAGCGTCCACTGGAGGAGGTGGCTCTGAACCACTCAGTGATAAAAGATTTCAATTAAACACCAGCAGAGCACTAGGCAACTCGTAATTGTTACTTGTGCAAGCTGCCCATTGCAACAAATAGCAGTTGTAGTGAAGGGGAGGCTGAGGTTTTTGCACAGGACGTTTGGGTAAGGAATTGCCAGGTGCAACATCCAGAGAAGTTTTTGCATTTTAAATGCAGACCACCTAAATGCAAAGCACTCTGAGCCACGAGTTTGCAGTGCACCAAGCTGGGTAGCGGCAACCGTTATCTTTTTCCCCAGAAAACTGGTTTCAGAAGAGGCAGAGCACCCCATGGACCCCACGCAGAGATAGGACAGGGCTGTGCAGAGGCTCAACAGCACCCTGCCCCCAAAGAGATGTGGCAAGGAAGAAGTGGAGCAGACAGAAGAGACCATCAGATACTGGAAGGGAAGGAGCTAAGAGGACATGAAATCTTCCCCCTCGAGCAGGTCACATTGCAAGTATGAAAGAGCCAAAGCTTGTCATGGTAAGGAAAATATGTGCAAAGGAAGTCACATGGACTGATAGGGGACCTCAAACGCTCTGGTAATGTTAATTCAGATAACTATCAAGTCTTATTTCTGAATCAGGCGCCCTTTAAAGTCCTGTTTCTCCAAGTACTAAGCGCTATTTGTCACCTTATTAATGTCCCTTGGAAAAAAAAAAAACATAAAGCTTTTAAAATACATATGTATCCAGTTCTGTATGGCAACACTATTAACTATATATGTAGTGATAAACTGAGCCTCAATGCCACCTTTCATGCATAACAAATCTAATAGGTGAAAAACGCAGTGACATGGTTTTATTTCCCTATTATTTTCCCCCTCAAGAATTATAAAGTAAATTTCTTGTGTTATTTAATAAGAGCATTGGGGTTTTATGTGGGTGTAACCAACATAAGGAAAGTGTGAGTAATAAAATCCTTGCAAGACTTAGCTACCACCTTTTACAGTAATATTTGTAGAGGGCATTACCTGTAAACTAAATCTCATAATGGAATGCATAGAAATGTACTTACACTAGAAAATTCTTCCTTTTAACTGTGTAAATCGGGGCTATCTGCAACATCTCAAATTGTGACAAAATGCAAAAGAAACATTGAATGATGTATGGCATTCAGCTGTGCTGAGGATGGGGTGGAGCCTTGTGGCCTTTGGAAAGAACATGGTAAACCCCTGAATTCTTTTGGATTAGAAAATAGTAACAGAAGCCTTTTGCTGCTTTGCTCTACTACAGGAAAAAAAAAAAAAAAAACGATGACTTGGAGGTGATGCCTGCTAAATATCTCCGTCCCCTTTCTTGTTCTACAAAATGTATTGATTTCTAAGGAGAGGGGAAAAAAAGAGATGTGCAAAAATAAAAATAATAAAAAGATTATCCAGAAACATAATAATCTCATAAATATGCATTTAAAGTGTGTGTGTCTGTGTGTCTATGTAAGGGGTTTATGTTTGTCTTGCTGAAAAGATGTTTTCAGTCTCTGAAGTAGCTTACTCTGTGCACTATGCAAATCCGGGGCTGCCAAGAAGGGTGCACCCCATCCTCATTATCAAGCTTTTTGTACAGTTTCTCTCATTGAAAGACTACTGTACCTTGGTCCAGCTACTTTAAACTACATGAGATTCATCCTCACTGAGAAAACATCTCCTCATGCTGCTGAAAACTATTAGCTCACAAGGAAGCAGTTAAAAGGATTTAGGGGCTGGAACATTGCAGGCACAAGAAGGATAGCAAGGACTCACCAAACGAGTTTGTTGCTGCACCATTGTGATCAAATTGGGGGAAAAAATTTAAAAAACAGGAGAATTATGTGTTTCCCAATTATTCAACTGAAAATAAGAAAGAAATTGTTTTATCACTACTTCTCTTCATGCACAGCTAATTCTACATGGTACTGAATAAAAAAAAAAAACATATCATGCAATACCTTACCTGTACCATTGTTTCCAGTGGTCTGAATTGTGGCTTCAGGCCCCATAGTGTCATAATCTTCCTTCATTTCTTCTGTGAAATAAGCATGCACACTTTAGCATTTGTATGTTATTGAATTGCTTACAAAGCTAGGGAGTACACTGTGGTAACAGGGAAGATCTTGCTATGGGAAGGAGAGAAAAGGGCTGTTGTGGACCTCTGTACAATGGCTTTGTTCTGGCAACTGAATGAGTTCAGCGGTGCTGGATGGCTGAGAACTTATTTACTTTAAACATGACAGTGAGTGGTGGAAAACAGAACTATTTGTTTGGAGTAAATGAAGGGCTTTTCCCAGTATCAAATCTAATAAGCAGTCAGGTGATTAAGAGGGAATTTTTTGTTTGGGTTTTTTTTTCCCTTATTTAAAAGAAATAATCAGTTAACAGACACTGTGAGACCTATACCTGGAAGAAGCTGCAAATACAAAACGAAGATAGAAGTTGTATATCTCTGTTTCTATCTTGTCACACAGATCTGAGCTGTCATTTTCATTTTAACCTCGTTTGAAGAACAGCATGTATTAATATCAAGCGGTTCAGAAATGTAACAATTTTTCAACTGTGGGCAATTCTCCTCTGCCCGTACTATTTGTTTGCATCCTCTGTGCACTCTGTGTGCTGACAAAGTCTGCCTTTATGGCCATAAATTGCGTTAATTCACATGCAAATGAGCATGATATGTGTAGAATTATTTACTATGTATTTATTGTGGATTGGTGTACTCTCCATGAAACTGGGGGTTCAGAGAGAGTTAAAATAGCTTTTCAAAGAGGCTGCGTGCAGCTCCATCACTAGGGAGAACACTTATTTTCATAAATGTTGCAGCCTGCCTCAGAGTGCTGTCAAACTTGGTTTCTTGCTGCTAATTTGTTAGTTCATGTGCAACAGGTATTCACACATACAGCCTGTTTATGCTTTAACCCTCCAAAGGGTTTTCAAAGGCAAAAATAAATATACATAGCATTTCTTTCTCGCCCCCTCAACTTTTCCTAAATGCCAGCCTTTCTTTATTGGAAGACATGCACAAATATACAATCTCACTTTTTTTTTTTTTTTTTTGAGAGAGAGAAAATTTAGTATTTGGGATTTAAGTGAAATATGTGCTTTAATCTTTCACTTAGCTGCAGTTGTAAGAAATAAAATTTCAAAAGGCCCCCAGAAATAGTTCAACAATGACCAAAATAAAATTAAAAACTGGAGAGAATTTTGCAGAAATAAACACAAGTCAATGATGACTCAGGAAGACGGATGCTGCTCGGCCAATCAAGTGATAGACTGGCAAGAAGATCAAAGCATGCTATTAAAATCTTATTGATACATGAAGCATTAAAATTCTTATTATTCATTTTTTGTGAGAAAGATTTTGATGAGGACAGAAACTGGCCCAGTATTAATCCATTTCCATGACAATTATTTGACTGAAGATAGGGGAATAATATAAACAGAGCACATTCTCAGTTCATTCCTAAATTTGTAATCTTGTAGTATTCTTCAGATGTCACATTCTACAAGCAATTAGTTGGTAGAATAACAGGTTCTAATTGTATCATTCTAATCAAAACTAAAGCACAGGATGACTTAATTCAGAGCTTTACAACCAGCGTACAATACTGTGGTATAAATATACATGTTTATGGCTTTGAAGCTAAAAAAAAAAAAAATTAATGAAAGCTCTTAAGTTAAAATATGCAGGTACAAACAGGTGCTAAATTTGTACAAAAGCATAGAATATGCAGACCAGATGAAAAATATTTGTTTAAACTGTCCAGCAGACAAGCCAGCCTTGATTCTTTTCCCAGATCTGGCATTCTGCCTCTCTAAGGATCATTTTCACAGGGTTATCTTGCATCCAAAACATTTAGAAGTTCAATATGTATTAATAAAATGTTGTCAATTATGGTAATTGATCTGCTGGGCCAGTCTCACATCTGATATTTTTATTGCAGCCTACCAGAAGTCTTAATCAAGGTACACTATTTCTGAGAAGTTCAGCCTTAGATATAAATACAGTTATTGTGATTTTCTTCCTTGATCATCTCATGTGATTTCTGGTAGTAAAGAGTCACAAGTATCAGAAGTTTTCCATCTGAGGGCAGATCTACACAGTCAGCAAGGGAAAACAGTTAACAGCACTCTTTTTTTTTTTTTCTTTTTTTTTGCATAATAGTGCTAATGTAGAAGATTTCTGCTGCACTTCCTTCCTTATTGTCATTTTCTTCTGTGGTAAAGAGAAGTTACAGTGTCTAGTTGCTTCCCAAAAATTATTAAGCACTCACGAAGTCTTTGCAGTGCTTCTCACTTTGAGCAGGTCACCAGAGTACATGCTGCAATTTTTCATGTACATTTTAATTCTCGTTTAGCTGACGGCTGCATGATTTATCCTTCAGCATTTCAACACTCAGCTCGCATGACTTTTCTTTACCTAAACCTGCCCTCTTCCTAAAATCTGTGACCCTGCATTGCACTTTCTGTAATTTAAAAAAAAATACATATTCACGACATTTTCTTCCTCTCAGCGTTAATTTACTAAAATATAAAGTATGAATGTACAGGGCTGCTTCTGTAAATCAAGAGCAGAGCTCTGGAGTGTTTTACCTAGGCAAATAAAAGCAGGATAGTCGCCTGCATGCACAGATGCAGCAGAGGATCCACAAATATGCACTTAGCATTTATGTAATTTGAATGGATCGTAAGTGGGGGCTTTGCTGGTTTATTTTTTGGAGAGCACCTAACTATTCAGAGCACATCTGACCAAATGTAATATGTCTGTCTAAAACCACATACTGTATTTATTTTGAAAACACTTGTAAAAGTTTGCATTTTCCAGCCACCCTTGGGATAAAGGTTTGTAAAAATAAAGAGCACTTTCTTCCTTCAGATGAAGAATCCTTGAATAAGCAGAAAGAGGCCAAGATGCAGGTGATTTATTTAAGTCTGTGTCAATGATAATGATGTCATGGTTTCCAGCACACTGTGTCCACCCCATTGTGGGACGAAAGAATGTCAAGGACAATTCCAAACACAAAACTTTGATTGTGCTGGAACCGGAAAGGCACAGTAAGAACTCCACTGCGCTCTTCAGTTCAAAACTTGCATCCTGCAGACAAACTACAGAAAGCATGGGAGAAAGAGCAAAGGAGAGGGGGCTTATCTCAGAGTAAAGCTATGTGCTGAGGTACTAGGGTAGACAGTCAGGCACCAGGGATAAAACACCACTGAATAAAACACCACCCAAATTAGAATTATTGTCTATATTGTGTGTTTTGAACAATAAATAAGAAAAATATTTTATCAGAAGAAAAATGTGTTATCTAGGAGTCAGGATAAACAATGAGTAGCTTTTTAAGACCAATCTCTTTTCATTAGACATCAAGGCACCACATCAGAGCACTTTTAGAACAATAAAAAAAAAAACACACAATAAATCATAACCAATCATTAGAACTAGACAGGTAATAGCAGAGTAACTTTCTTGGACTGTCTAACTACAAGGGCTAAATAGGATTAGGGATTTACATTTTATTTAATTATTGTAAGACTAGAACACTGGTTTATTTACCATAAAGGTAAGGGCAGAAGAACAGCCTGTTCATTTGTGCTGCAGGCCTCATTAACTACAGGTGATCAAAAGACTCTGCAAAGCGTTCTTGGGGATTATTACATTTATAACACCGAGAATTATATTCCTACCCCTGTGCAGAATCTGGCTGCCGTATAAAACAGAGAGCCTAAATTCCGCTGGTTTTGATCATTTCTAACTATTGACCCTAATTTTAAAAAGCAAACTTTTCAGAAGTTCGGACTCCTACATTTGTTATATCATTATTAATTATTCCTTTAAGGGTGGAAATTCTAGTAATTGGTCCTTACCCTTGATTTCTAGATATTAAAATTTAAAGCATCAGAACATTCATTATTATAGCCCTGCATATCTAGTTCATTAACAAATATGAATAGCTAACACCAGCTCATTTAAATAGTATGTCTTACATGAGTTCTCGCTACACTCTGTTTCTGTCACACTGCTCCCAAGAATCATTGGCTCTTATTATACATGTAAATGGCTATCATAAAAATAAAAATTTCATTTAAGATTGTTAATGACTTCTGCAGCAGTCAGACTTCCTTTAATGATCATCCTCTGGCCCTAATTAAACGTATTTATCTTTCAAGCATCTTTAGCTGAGTTCTCCCTCATAGTTGAAAATCTGAAACCTTAAGTCTTAATGGATATTGCAATAAATGTTTATGTATGGAATCATAAGGATTCAAGCAATCCTAACCAAAAAAAAGAAAAACAAACCGAAAACGCATCTGAAGCTGTGAGAAAAGAAACTTACATTTTGCAGGAAAAAGAAAAAAAAATACAAAGAATTTTGCTGTAGTCAGGTTAACACACTACATCTTTTTCAAGTCAGAGTCTCTTCAAGAAATGATGGTGTGTATTGTTATATATATGAATATAAAAAAAAACACTATTATCTGAAATGCTAATGTTGAGTAAAGATAAAATCACTTCTTACTTCTTTTCCTTGTATTTTGTTCATCTCTTCTCAAGACAGCACTATTTGCTTTGATGCGAAGGTGCAGTTTTAAAAATGATGTAACTAATGCTTTGAAAGAGGCAAGGGAAAAAAATCCATCCCTGCAAAACTCTGCAGACAACCTGGTATGATTTGGTTGAGAACTTTAGCTGGAGTAAATCAACGCTGGTCCAATGCCTGCAACTGTACTGCCGATTTCTTTTCACTGAATATCTGACCCATTATCTTTCTAAACTAATAGGCAGATAAACTTTGTGGAAACAATGCAAATTCTCATTCTTAGTAGCATTTTCACACTTTAATGCTCTTCTGGCATATGTAGATTTTTAGCTCACGGATTTCCATTTGCACAGTGTTGAGCAAAAAGTTTCAGTTCTAACATAATTTCCCTTGGTTTTATTATAGTTGGCCTATGCTTTTTTTTCACTTCCCTGGAGAATCCCACTAAACAGTGGGAACTGTTATCAAGTACTTAACTGTTAAATAATAAGAAAGCTACCTGACCAGGTAGAAGTGTGAAATCGCATTCACACTTAACAAAAGGAAACGATTAGACAGTTAAATTACAATAAGAGGTGTCAGACAGACACTGAAACTGAACTAAACTGATAAATAGCTGTTTAAGATGGAGCAGTCCCAAACTGCTATAGCAAGCCTATTATGCATCTCATATACATACAAAATACATTCAGTTTCCTTGTTATGTGGCATTAAAAATACATTGTTTTAATCATACTTGACCCTGCTCATATTTGAAGGGCAATGTAAAAGATAGATGTTATATATTTAGGTAAATCTATTATGTGGCTCATTCCAGGTAGAAATGGGATGCCAAATACCAAAGCCAGGACTGCAAAGCAAGGTACTATGGCTGTGGCAGCATCTCACAAGCTGAAAGAGGCAAGAATGACCAGGTAAAGAAGCATATTTTCTTTATCTTTTTTCTTCGCCACAAACCTATTTTAGTGAAAACAGGAAGACTAGGTGAAGTATTTCAGGAATAGAAACTCTTGCCTTACCTGGACCATCTACAGAGGCTTGCAGGATCTCATTGTTGTGCCAGGTGTGATCTACTCCACTTTCTCTCATTTCATCTTCCTCTTCCTCTCTGGGCAACGTTGCTTGGCTCACATGTGGGGAAGACTCATGGTTGGGCACACTGGCTGGGCTAGTTTCCTGGTCCAGTGTGTTGATAGCACTCTCATCTTCAGCAATGTGTAACTTGTCCTCCTCATCTGTTTCTGAACCCGTTTCCACTACATTTTCATAGTTCACTACTATGGAAAAGAGCAGAGAACACAAACCATGAGAAGAAATCCCCTTTGCTAACTAGTTACTTACATGCAAAAAAATGGTCTTTTAGTAAGTTAGAAATGTTAACAAAATTGGCATTGAGATTTTTCATATTTTAACAATTTTCTTCCAAGAGCATACTAA
>NW_026915877.1:1515000-1527500 GCF_034315485.1 Pezoporus occidentalis
CTGTGTGTCAAATCAGACAGAGAAGTATTTTTTAAAAAAGCCTTACAATGTGAAATTTAATATAATGTCATCACAGCCTTTTCTTTCCAGTTTTCAGAAGTTAACTATTGTCACCACTGTCAACACAAACATACCTCAGCAGTCTAGCTCTGCCTTTACAGGAAAACAAAAAGGATATCTTTTTTTAAATAAATATGATAAATTGCAATAGTTTCTCTAAATGTGGGTCACTGGGCAAAGCACACAATGCATTTCAAGCTGATTACTGTTTTTGCAGTTATGATGCATAAAGTTGTATTCAGCATCAAGAAATGAAAGTCCTCCTACACAATGCATCCTCACTTCAGAATCTGTTCTTTCCACTAGGTCAAGCAAGCAACTTCAAGCTTTGCCCAAAATTTATACATGCAATGGAGCTATAGAGACAGCAAAAAAAACAAGTTACTTCAAGTCCACAGAGAAGAACCCAAAGAAGTCCTTCCTACAACTCAATGAACAGGAGGGAAAACACCCTGATGTCTGGCTCAAAACAGACGCTTATTTTACAGCTGACTCCAAGGTGTAACAAAAAGCCATCTAAAGGGCAGTAATATATGTTGAGACCAATGCTGGTATCCAAAACTTCACAGGAATTAGTGATAATTCTATATAACAGTTACAGTAGAAAAGCATACTAGATTACACACAGGTACTGTCCCAGACTGCAGTGTTATTTGCCATTTAACACTATGTTTACATGGTAGGGGATGGACCAGAACAGAGAAGGAGTATCTGAATTGTTGGCATTGCATTCCATTTTGTGCTGAATCATATTCAAGTTTCATTTTCTGTAAAGGGGTTATCAGAAAGTACACAGCTCAGACTTCAACTGCATCCAGAACAACTGGGACCTGCAAAGGTATAAATCTCAAAAAAACTGTATATAAAAGGGTCTGGCTTTAGCTCTGACAAGCATTTTTTTCAGTTGAAATCGTTATATTCTAGCAAACCTTCTCCACGTCTCCGTAATATTAATGATATCTCAAATAGTATCATCAGACACATTAATTTTACAGTCAGATTTAAACAAACAAGTTGTTCTTTTTCTATCTCTAGAAAGAATTTCCTTGTTTTATGTACTTTGTTGAACAATGCAATGGCAGAACTACATGTGACATTTTCTTCCCATAACGGTACCTGTTGAAAAATTTTCACTATTAAAAATGGCCCACACTAACATTTAAATGTTGATAATAATTAACCTGACATTTGAAATACAGTGGTTGCAGTGTTGTCTTGAGGATGTTCTGCTCAACATTACCTAACTAGTCCCTTTTCATACTTACGTGCTTTCTGTACATTATTCTGTCAGTTACTGAACAAATAAGACATCAGTTGCTAATGTATTAACATGCAAAAACTATGCTTAAGGGCCAAACACTGCCCCAGTCCACAATGTAACTCCCATTGATGTCAAGTACTGTTAAGGTTGTGACAACCAGTAAAAGAAGGGAACTGAAAAGTAGAGGATCAATTTTCTCCCTGCTCTGCAAGGAATTTATGCAAACGGCTCACTGCAGAATAAGGGATGGTAAAGGCAGGGTGTGTCATGCCACGGGATGGGGATGGCTAGGCTCTTGCTGCTCTGGCCCATCCTGCATAGCCTTGGCCAAGGCACTGGGGTTAACATTTTGAGAAACTTCCTACCATTTCAGGTTTGCTAGATGGCCAGGTCACCAGTGATATCACTCCCTGCTTTTCTGTAACAAAAGGGTAAGTGATTTTTCAATGGTGACAATTAAATCACCCAAGCGAGCTGAAAGTGAAAGTGTACACCTAAGTACAAAAATATGCTCTTCATGATGGACAATGAAAACTCTGTTTCAACCCCATGTGAAGAACTGCACATACATCATGATCTACCTACATGCTGACAGCCCTGTCCAGGAGTGGCCAGTGAGGTGACCAGAGGAAAAACCACAGGAGAAGCGTCAGGAGCAACCTGCTGTCTGGCCAAGCCTGGGAACAGGAGAGAAGAAACTGGTTTCTTCCAGCTGGTTCTTGGACATTCCCAAGCCATGACCAGGTATTTCAGCTTGGTGTATGCAAAGGATTTAAGGCAAAATCCTGCAGGTAGATAGAGTCTGGGGGAGGGGGTGGGGGTGGGGGGTGTAATGCTTTCTTACTCTGTAGATAGCAGAATCCTGTAATAGTCATAACACTGTGTAGCACAGTAAGTGTAAATGATAAAATCTGAGAATGTAGTAATAGCATTACCCTTGCATTTCCTTGCTTTTGTCAACTGCAGACTCTAAACAGAAGAGACCTTACCTGCTTTTTGCGTGTGTGTGATTGTTATCTCCTCTGTTTTATTACTAATGAGTGTCTCATCCTAAGAGAAACGAGGACAATACAAGTGATATGACAGGAAGCTTAGGGTACACCCACTCTGTTACCACCAGAATAAAGACTATTCTCAGAGAAGGTCCATAGATAATAAAAATGCATTTTTAGAAATTTTTCAGTTAACCATAATTGGTATGGGAATGGTGATTCTAACAGGATGTACTATCAGGATGCAAACTCCACAAATAAGGTGACTCAGGATTCAAAAGACAAAATTTTCCCAACAGGCAGGACATCAACTATCCTTAAGGTCTCATACTAGCACGGAGGAAATCCAGAAAAATCTGAAATGCACACCTCAAGAGTTGCTCGGTCCTGAAGCCTAAAAGTCAATGCTTAAGCCTGTGTCTCACCCCACCAGGTCGCTTTTACACATAAGAGCTATGGAGTATGTGTTTAGTTAAAATAGTTAAACCCACTGCAGACTTCAACAAAAGATTAGGGTAGTATTTTGAACCCCAATAACAAACCCATTACAGGCTTCAACAAGGGACTGCAATACTATTTTGAACAGCAATAAAAAGGTCCAATAGCAAACAGTGCTCCTGTATCATGCAGGTAAATTATATTTTTTTCTATTTATTTATATTTTTTCTATTTATTTTTTCTACTCTATTAGCTAGAGTCCTGAGTCTGTTACCCAACTTGCACTGTCAGGTGAGACATATTACACATTAGTAAGGCTCTTGGGTCTCTCTTGGCTTCTCTTCTCAGGAAGTGTTTGTTTCCTTGTTTCTTCTAATGACAATGGGATGCATCAAGGTTTATATATCTTGACTGGGAGACATTAATTTTGGCAACTGTGTGGTCAACCAACCTCTGCTATCCTTATGACTGTCTCTGCACTGAAGTGATAGGCCAGCTTCTTGGACGCTGATGACCACACGCAGATTTGTCTTCCTATGAATCTTGAGGGCGCTGATTAAATCACACACACTAGATTCCCAGGCTGGAATTTCTCTGCTGAATACGCACTTTTAAGTGGTTACACAGCATTAAGAACACAGTTGAATGCTTTTAGAAATATAAATAATTGATTATTTATTTATCCTTCAAGATAGCCTTTTTCTCCCAGTAGATTATAGAGCTTGTTCACAGGAGAAACAAAAGCATAGCCTGGAGGAAGACAATATACCTTCATTTTTTGGTTGAAATAGAATCATAGAATCAACTAGGTTGGAAAAGGCCTTTAAGATCATCAAGTCCAACCATTACCACAGGACTGCCGAGACCGCTCCTAAGCTGTGTCACTGAGGGCCTCATCTACACAGTTTTTGAACACTTCCAGGGATGGTGATGTCACCACTTCCCTGGGCAGCCTGCTCCAATGCCTGATCACTCTGTGAATAAATTTTTCCCAATATCAAATATAAACCTCCCCTGGTGCAGCTTGAAACCGTTACCTCTTGTCCTGTCACTTGTTACCTGGGAAGTGAGACCAAACACCATCTCACAACAACCTCTTTTCAGGTAGTTGTAGACAGCAATAAAGTCTTCCCTGAGCTCTCCCTTCTCCATACTAAACAACCTCAGTTCCCTCAGCTGTTACACATAACACTCGTTCTCCAGACCTTTCATCAGATTCGTTGCCCTTTTTAAATGAGTATGGAGTTGGTATGACTCTACTGTTCATGATGTTTAAGAAAATGTTTTTGTTGCTTAACTGTATCCTTGATCTAATTTTGATGATTTTTAAGTATTTAAGGACACATTTCATAAGTCTTAAGAAATTACAAATACATTACCTTATGAAGAATCAAATGTCAAGGAAAAAAACATCTCTCCATAATAGTGCAGTTTAATATTTTAGCACTTCTCTTTCCCTGCAGAAAATCTGCTTTTCTTATTCTTTAGACATAAAGAACAGAACTATTCTTGAAGTTATCCTACTGATATAGTTGAAAAATAATAGTCTAATCTTTCTGAGGACTGAAAAGACAAGTGAATAAGAAATGGTGGATGAACAGTTGTGAGCACTAGTGAGGGGCTCTCCCAGATTAAATGCCATTTATTACAGTTTGACTCCTGTTCCTGATTAATTGGCACAAAATAGTCTTTTTCACTTTTCAAAGTACATGTGTTTGATCCCATATTCTAGGCATGGTGGGACTAGAAAAAAAAGAATGTGGCTGCAGAGTTCCTAGTTTGCAACATTTATTTGGGGTTATATAGGAGAAATCCTACATAGGAGGAATCACTGGTATTTTCATATCTTCATTTTGGCTCAATTACCTTCCTTTTAATTTCATAGTAATTTTAAACCACTTCATTGACTTCAATAATTATTCAATAATTAATCGACTTCAAGGCCAGTTTGGATGGGGTTTTGAGCAACATAGTGTGGTTAAAGGTGCCCCTGCCCATAGCAGAGGGGTTGGAACTAGATGATCTTTAAGGTCTCTTCCAAATTCTTCCATTCTATGAGTCCATGAAAAAGGCTCCAGATAACTACAGAATTTGGTCTACTCTTTCTACTGACTGACTGACTGAAAAATCTGGCTGCAGAAAAGACAGGAGAATGCAAGATTTACAGCAGAGAGACGGAGCCAACCCTGTGTTCTGATTAGCAGTTTGGATGCCATTGTTCTGTCTGGAAAACACATGTCATCCACAGAATCACCCAAGCTGTCCATTGACATCTGCCAACATATCCTCCATCATTCCTCTCTTTATTTCTCACTCTCATCTTTATACCTCTTTACTCATTTCTCTGTTTTTCTGAAATCCCCACAAGTATTCCAACACAGTTAGGAGTTACCCATTGTAAAAACTGATATGTGTTTCACCCTCCCATCAATATCACCTTCAGTCTCAAGCTGACCATCTCAAAATAATAGAAAATAGACCATTCCTCTGAGTCTTCTAGCATGTCAGATTTGCGCTGTGTTTCTCTCTGGGGACAGAAATTCATAACAGCCCAGAGGCTTCATATTTTTTAAATTGTCACACTAAGACTTGAGTGCTTCCATGAAAGAAGCAGTAGAAAGAGATGCCTGAAGGTAGGCTGGGAAGAATCCAAACTGATGTCAGGTTTCCTTCTACCTTCCCATCAATAGGGTCTTTGAAGAAGAAACCTCTTCAGAAAAGAAAAAATAACTTTCTCTTTAGTTAAAAAGGCTACCATGGTTTCAGTTTGGAGACTGACAGTTATGTTAGCTTTATTACCTTAAAATCTATACAGCCTCATGGTTTGCAGTGGATGGCTTTGCCTCCACAAGTTTTGATAATGTCCTTGAAAGAGAAATACAGATGTATAGCTTCATTCAGCATTGACTTTGGAGGTGAATATTTTACCCCCTTTCCTTTTCCTTACTGTTTGGAATGCAGTAATAGTGATAACTCCTATGCAGTATGCCTAAGAACTGTCGCAGGGGTAAAACAAATAAATAAATAAATTTAAAAAAATCAAAGCTTTTACTGGACTAGAACAGACCCAAGTCTGATAGTTTCCTTCTTCACTGCAGTGACTGATGATGACGGATAGAGAAGATGAAAGGAGAGCCAGAACTGTGCATCACTGTCTAGTATCTTTTGTCCCAAAGATACTTTTATTATTTTCATTATTGGTTTTAGCTTTTATGTAGAAAGAAAATATTCTTAACTAAAGAAAAATATGTTTTCTAAGGTCTACACATTTTTGTGTACAACTTTTTAGAGAATACAATCTCATGTTTTTTAAGAGTCCTGAGAAAAGTGGCAGTCTCCTTATAGTATAACTTCTTCAGTGAAGGATAATTTCTGTTGAAATATATGGACATGGCATTTTCTGAAAGATAAGAAATTGCAATTTACCCACCTTACGTGTCTATCAGCCTATTCAGATTTCACTCTTTTGCTGGGAAGAACCTGCATTACAGATTGTACAATGGTGTCACGCCCAAGCAGAGCTACAACAGCTGAACATGATTATTTCTTAGGAACCCAGCTCTCCCACCATCTCCCTGGAAGGATTTAAGTTTGTAATTGCCAGCAGAATAATTCTCCTCCAGCTGGTAGAAGAATTTGTCAGTTTCCTATGTTTATGAGGGAAGTGTGAGTACCTGGGAGGGGAGCCCCCAGCTCCGTAGCCTGAAGGGGACTTCATAGGTAAAAATTGAATTGTCCGACAATTATTCACCTAGGATGTATTTTATAGGGAAAAAAAAAAAAAAAAGAGGGAAAATTGTCTCTTACACCGAATAAACGTACAGCAAGAAAGCAAAATTTTTTTTTCTTCTGGTCAGAAAAAGACTGGGATGGTTGTGGATATGTGGATTGTATGTTCTTGTCAAATGAGTCAACTTCTTCATTCTCAAAGAAGTCAAATCCACTGTTAACACAATGGCAGAGGAGCTGTTGCATATACCTATCTATTAGGTAGGCAGGTGGGAGGAAAGGTAGAATTATCCAAATATTGTAGTCTGAAAATTTTATTACTAAAAAAATCCAGAGAAATGTTTCCTGAAATCCTTTAAGACTGTCAAATGAGACTTAGACTTCAAAGCTGTTGTTATGTGCTATGTAAATCTATATTTACAGACATAATTCAAATGGTGGCCCACTGAGTACACTGGTATTATAATCCACACAACTGCCAGAAGTTCTAAAATATCACAGAACATTTTTTTTTATATGAAAGTGGCACCTGGATTACCCAATGTGAATGGAAAGATCCTTTGTAAATGGACGCAAGTGGCACCAGAAACCAGCGTTTGATGTACAGGATAAATCCCTATTACTACAAAACTTCAGCTGCAACAGTAATTCCAAGTGGGAAGTACTTACTAGAAACAAGTGACATGGTATCTGATATACTGCTAACAAAACAGATGACTAGCATGCTCCCAATTCCTCTCACCTTAGGTTTCAGCACAGAGCCCTTGGGACCTTGACCAAAACCTGAGACATCCTGCCACTGCACCAGCCAGGAGGGCTTGGAGACTTCCTACCTGCAGATTGCTACTGATCATTCTGGCTTGTAGGTTCTAACATTTAAGGTTAGAATGGAGTAAATACAGAAAAAAATTAATTTTAATAACTGCTGTATTTTACTGGAAGCACCACTGTAATGGGAGGAAAAAGAAGTAATTCTAGGGCAACTCCTTCTCTTTTCTAGTATCAACTGATTGTTCTGTGGAACTTTGATACAATACCTTTCATTTCAGTGGAACTAAGATCTGGTTGTGACATCACTCAGCCAGACCTTAAATTGACCAGATTCATTTACTCCCAGCCTGTAATACAGCAACTTTACAGCCACCCTTTAACTACACATAAAAACCAAAATGGAAAAACATGGATTTCTTCGCTTCTATAACAGTGTTGATTACCTTCTTTAACCCATGCAGGAAAGAAAAGGAAAAAAAAAAAAAAAGGGAAGAAGAGCATTATACTGATGCTTCAAGGAAAAAATAGACAACTCCAAGCATGTGTCTTTCATTTAGTCATTTAGACTAGTGCCTTCTCTTCTTTAGAAAATTACTCAGGTCCTCTTGCTTTCTAGAATCTACTGTATTACACTTCTAAGGTAATAACACCTTGATATTCTGCACTTCAAAACCCCAGCAAATAATTATCTTTGATGACTGAATAAAAAAATTAAAAAAAAAAGAAAAGAAAGGAAAAAAAGGGATCTGCAAGACTGCAGCAGAGGAATGCTGGAGAAAATATGTTAAAACTATTCCTGTACTTCTGTGTTTCGATGTAATTTACAATCTATTTGACAACAGTTCTGCAATGATTAGTAAAATATGTCAAGAAGCTAAACAATATAAGCATCACATTGAAAGAAATTTAGCAAGACCCCTCTAATTATTATTGTACATGACAATTCAACAAAATATTTAAAATCAACTAGAAGAAAAGAAATATTAAGAGTCTTTTCAGAAAAAATGTACTTATTGTCATGCCTGAAGGATATTCAGGAGGAATGTGAAAATAACCGTAATTTATTTAAGACCTGGAAGTATGAAATAATAAGCTACTAAACCATCAGAATTGTTTTGGTGGTGTTATCTGACATGAGGGCAGACCTTGTCTCGCTTTAAGTTTTATAGTAATAAGACCTTGGAAACAAAACCTTGAAAAAAACAGAACATAAAGAAAAGGGAAATGTGTCCTTGCATAAATAGATATTGTGTCTATCACCTTCTTCCAAAAAGGTTGCTCAACTTTATAATCATGTAGTACATAGAAAGTCAATAAAAGCTGGACTACATTCAAACATTTAGAAATCACAGACTGGTCATTTTGTAACTTAAAATGAGTAATATCATCATGTGAAAAAAAGGCAACTGTATAATGACGCTCTATTTCTATTGAGAAGTTCCATATCCACTGGCATTTTATCCTCCTTCACCCCAAAGATTAATAGCTACACATCTGACTCATTTTTCATACTGCATTTAACCCACAATTTAGAGCCTAAACAAATGGGTATTTCAGCTCAGGAAGGGTGATTGTTTCCTCGTTTAAAGTTTAGAGAGAAAACTGTTAGATGTTAACCCTACCTTCTTCTGATGCAGCCACATCTCGCCTCCCAAAGACATACTTCTCTGAAAAGAAACCTCCAAACTTCCATGCAAAAGCGTTGTGCAGCTCTAGCCTCTCCATTAACAATAAAAAAAAAAAAGCACCCAATGCCAAAAAAAAAAAACAAAAAAAAAAAACAAAACCAAAACCAACAAAACCACAATTGCCTTGAAAATCTCAGGCAACCCTGAGATTTTGGCAGCCCTGTCTGGGTTGTTTGAGGTTGACGCTTTTTTTCCTTGTTTTCTAGTTTTGTGGTGTCAACAGGAAATCTTGTGTCTTAACAGGTAACATGCCTCTTCAGAGCCCATTAGCAGGAATAATGGGGGAGATCAGCTCTGCTTAGTGAATAACCCCACTGAGCATCACCTGCCCAGCTCCAAGGACAGGAGATGGGGGGTGGAGGTTGCAACCATTAAGGTGGAAATGAGGGCTTGCCAGCCTTCCTCCAGAGGTGTTGCTGCCACTAAAGCTCCCGGGAAAGGTTTCTGAGGGTGTTTTGGGAACAGGATGGTTTAGGGCACATACAGGATGCTAATGCCACTGACTTCCTCAGAGTTGGGCAAGGTGTGTGGTGAGGCTGTTGGCTCCACATGTCATAGGCTGGGGCCTGAGGGACATCAGGCCCCCACAGAGGATTCCCCCCCAGGCTGTGATATGGTTGCTAGTCCTGGCTTGCTTTTGTTTCCAACATTTTGCTGCTGTGTAAGCACAGGCCCCATTCCTAATACATTAAAACCTTTCTGTTTTCAAAATAGCATCGTTGCACCTCAGGACTGACAAAACCAGACAGCGGTGAAAGGGACGGCGACATGGCAGACACAAAAGCTCACCGCATTACGGCCACTCTAAACAGAGCACAAAAGCAAGGGAGTCAGCGATGTGTAAACCAAACAATGTGAGGGGAAAAAATATTGAATAATTTCTGTCATGAGGCAACTGACTAAAGCCAGGCTCTAATTGAATTAAACTCCCATTTATTTGCTCAGGCCTAAACAACAGGCTGGGGAAAGAAAAAAAAAAAAACAACAAAAAAAAAAAACACGAAAAAAACTTAAGGTTTGCTCAACTGTTCGGAGGTACCACCTTTCCTCACCCCTGTATAAATCCACCATCTGTGCTCACACGCACACATGTGCCGTCGCACAGCAAATGCGCTGAGACCCGACTGAGCACAGGAGCCAAAAAAGCACCAGGCACACAAAAGCTCCCCAGGCTGCCCCAGGTCTAAGGGAGCAAAAAAAAAAAAGGGACGGGGGGAAAGAAAAGATCCTTTGCTCATTGCCCAGGTGAGATAGCCTGGTGCGTCCTCTCAGCCTCGACACGCGTCAAGTAAAAGAAAGGTTAAAATTAGAAAATTCAATTTATTTGATAATTTCCCAGAATAATTAGAGTTAATATGGGTTAATTAATATGCAAATCTCTCAGCAGATGTTCTGCAGCAGGGCCTGTGTGAGAAAACAGCCTTTGCTTTCTCCTACGTGATTTTGGCTGTCAGTTATTGGGTATAATTACTGTAACTAACCGAATACACACAAAACCTTTGGAATATAAAATTGTTACAGTTCTAGTTCTGCACAAGCTGCTACTTTTCTGCAATAAAAGCGAACAATTTCTTTCAGAAAATAGGAGCCTTTTTGTTCCTTTCTTGATTTAAAAAGAAGAAATGAATCAAGTAAATGGCTTATCTTTTTTCTATGCATAATTAGGTCAGTATTATATGAACATTCCAATGAGCAGTGGTACAAACGTACATATAAAATGATAGCTCAAACCACCTGCAAAATCACATTAAATTGTTTTATTCAGAATCTTTTTCTTCATACCAGAACTTTGAAATGCTCCAATGTCTTTCCTGCCAATGTTGCCAACATTTGTCGAATTCAAAGTGATCCCGTAACTTCTATTATTTTTGAAAAGCACAACAGCAACATTTCTTCAAAGGCACGGGAGCATTTAGGACCGATAAAACAAGTTATCCTTTGAAAGGTAGACTAGGGCTGTGTTTGACCTTTTGGGTTTTTCGGAAAGAAAAATAATTGCAGTGAAGAGCTTGCAACTTTGAACAAATAACAAGAGGGTTTTGCTGTGTAGTCCACAAGTTTGCAAAACATGTCCATGCATCCCATGATCCAAACTGGCCTTTACCCTCTCTTGATGAGAGATAGTATTTCACATATATCAAAGTACTTAGCACTTTGACATGTCATCAGGTAAATAATATCTTTTCCTCCATGGAAAATGACATGGCCCGGAGTGCTCTGGCCACAACAGTGAGATGCAGGTAACTCAGGATTACTCACTCGAGTAAAGATTTCAGACCAGAGGTGAGCTCCATTAACTGAAAATAGTCAAAAAATGTAACTCCTGAGCATTTCTTATGGTGCTGCTCTACATCACAGAGACATTTTTCCTGGTGCAATTTGACTTAAAACATCAATTTTTTTTTATTATTATTTGTTTATTTATTTTAGGTGTCTCATTTTTAGGCCTGATTTCTCCAATTCCATCTGTAAATTTCCTTGCCTGATTGTCACAATTGGAAAGACAGTTCAGAAATTTAAACAAACCTTTCCTGCTCTTTTCTGTTTTTTTTTCTAAATGTTGGGGGGAGGGTCATCTGTTTCCTAAGAATGCTTTAAATAACTTCTGCCTTGGGAGATAGCTGAAAACATGATAATTTTTTTCTATAAATCACGAAACAAAAGGCCTCCACCCCTTCAAATTGCTCTCTCACAAGCTTTCCCTTTTTGCCACCCCACTGGCATTGCAATAACCCCAGCTCATTACACTAGCACACCTTTGCCAAGAAGTGGAAAATAAGTAGGGAAATTGAAGATTTTCTTCAACCTTAATCATCAGATTTTTTTCCTCCAAGCTGTCACACAAAATGAACAGAAAATTTTTTTATTTACTTTTTTTTTTTTAATAAACCAACTTTTGTTCCCTGCTTCGGTTAGTTCTAACTTACTAAGTCCTCTCTCTCTCTAGACAGAAGCTGGGCACCTTGTTTCTTGCGTTGGTTTCATTTTAGTCATCAAGATTATCTGCTTGCTGACAGCTGCACGATCCGTGACCTACACACTAAGAAAAAAAAAAGTTTGAAAACAACTACGAATGTTATCCCTTCCTGGTTTGAAGCTATCTTATGAAGTATAGATAACACATTATCTTCAAGAGCAAAATAATGCTGCACAAAATGATACTAAAGATGCTTTAGGAACCTTCTGGTTCCATAAAAGTTATTATTCAGAAGTTTACATAGTCTGCAGACACTTATCAAAATCCCTGAGCAGAAAGTACAGAACCTACGTTTCAATTAAGATATAGTGGAATGCAAAAGGTTCAGACAAGATAAGGCCAAGCTTGGGAAAAAAAAAAAATTCATATTCATCCTTGATGATAGCTTGACCTCACGATTTGAGTTTTCAGTATAAATCTGAATGCTTCCTACCTGGCAATGGCAATGCAGTTTTATCAGGACCAGGCTTCCAGAGTATTTTGCTGTTAGTTACAGAGTAATTCCTCAAAATCATCCAGAATATAGGGCCAAGGTAGGATACTGTTGTCTTCAAATTTACAAGCGCTTTAGGTGGGGGTGAGAA
>NW_026915877.1:1532500-1535000 GCF_034315485.1 Pezoporus occidentalis
TTCTTATGGGCCATGATCTGCTCTTCTTGTATCTTCAAGTTACCCTTGTGTCAATCTCTGAACTGCTCTTTGCATACCTTCAGGCTTCACTGCTTCCTATCAGATAATGAAACTCATGGAAGAAGCATCTTTGGGTGACCCAAGAAGCACAGACACTGTGAGTGGGCCCACAGAAGGAAAAAGGCAGCAAAACAAACCATCAAACAGCAAATCTGCTAATCAATGCCCCTCTTCTTCACCTAGTGTTGGTACATGCTTGGAAGGTGAGTTTGAGTGCAATGGAGTGTTGGAGCCCCAGAACCATCAGGAAAAAGGCTGGTTGCTTCTGCTCCCTGGGTGACTTGTCCCCCTTCTTCATAGCAGGGGCTTCCTTATCTACCATTTTATCACTCTGTTGCCATGACTTTTAGAAAGCTTGTAAAGCATTTAGCATTATTAGTAAGAATAAACTCTACTGACAAAACTCAGCAAAGGAATCATGTAGGAACTGGGACAAAAGTTCAGCAAGTGAGCTTCACGTTCAGGCCCAACACCCCTCCCCGAGGGCAGGCAGGACCTCAGCTGCTCAGGGGCTGCACCTTTGTCTGACCCTGGCGTGCACCCAGCCTGCAACCAGCTGCAGTGGCCACGCGCCACAGGTATCTATGGCATGAGCAAGTGGAAGTCGGCCTATGACCTGACGTACAGCCAAACACCACTCTGCTTTCCTTCGCTGGTCTGGGAGATGGGTAAGCAGGCAAGGCACACCCTGCTTAGAAAAGCACCATCAGAGCACTGCAGAAAGCTGAATAAACGCAATATTCAGGGTAAGATACATTGCCTTATAGACCTATGGCAATTTTTCTTTCTGCCAAGGAGAAGGCAAGGCACTGTCCACCTATGGAGTATGGTCTTCAATTTCACCTACAGAGATTTCTAACCACAAAAAGCAGAAGGCAGGCTAGAGGAGTATTAGCGTTCCAGCAAGTTGGTTGCTAGCTTTCCAAGCATAGGGAGCAAACTGAAGTGTATTATTAGCTCTTTTCTATTTGCCTCAAAAGCTGATGAAGAAGAAGCTGGAAACCATACTATTCAACTGCCAAACAACTAAAAAAATTCCAGTAGTGCCTGACATACGAGCCAAGGAACCCAATGAAAATGTACATTTGCATCCAAACCATAATGCATCGAGCTATGATCTCTCTCTGAGGTGGGCTTTTTTACTTTTTTTTTTTTTTTTTGGCTGCTGTTGTTTTATTTGGTTTTGGTTCTTTGAGTAAGAAAGGAGGAAACAAAGATTAAGCCTTATGTTAGTGTGATTTTATGGGGGGAGAGCAGGAAAAGTCACCGTTAGTGCCCTCCCTGTGGTGCTTCTGCTGGACATGAGGGATGATCCTCTTGAGCTTTCCTATGGGAACAGGGAGGTGGCAACTCCACACTGCCCTCCCACGTAAGCTGACGTATCTCAGAGCCAAGACCTGGCTCCTCCATGTTTCCCCAGTAAGCAGAGGAAAAAGTGAGGAGCTGTCGTCCTCTCCAAGTTCCTGCCCTGGCTTGTGATTCCTGCCCAGCTGTCAGGGCTACCCCAGCAGCGCAGGGGAAATGCCACTTCCCAAAGAAGGAGCCAATTACTTTCACAATGTCCAAGCTAAATAAATGATTTCCAGACTCCTGATCAAACCTCTCTGTTAGTGGCATTTATGTTTCAGTTCAGAAATTATGAACAGGAGAGCCCAGCTTTATCTTAAAAGCAGCTGGTATTTGAGACGGGAAAATAACCTGCTTTTTTTAAAAAAATAAGCTTTAATATAAAAATGCTTGCAAGACTAGTAATTCTTATTAAAAGCTAACTTTTTCACCAGGTAATTTTCCAGATTTCTCACAGCCCTGGAGCAGAGAATTCAGGGAACAAGGGAAACATAGGTGGGAAAAATATACGAAAAGAAAACATGTAAAAGAAAACACATTTAAATTTGTTTCCACATATGAGATCATATTTCTGGCACTTTGTAGAAGTCCTATGGAAGCTGTTATTTCCAATATAGGAATACTACAGTGACTAAATTGGTGTTAAATTTAAATCTATTCAGGAAGTAATAGTCAATCTGCATTCCATGTAAAGACTCTCACAGGCAAAATTATTTATACAAGGTAAAGTTGGCAAAAGGAAGTCCAATGAAAGAAAAGAAATTACATGTATTAACCCAACCCTTCCCAGCTAAATACTTTTGTACTTCAATAGTCTTTCCTCAGGAAAATAGAGTTTCAGCCAGTGTGAGAGTAACACACTCTGTTAAAGTGGAAGCGATGTTTCAGGAACTGCTATTTTAGATGCATTATGAAACAATATAAGTCCATGTGATCTTTTAAAGTAAGTGTCACTATTTGCAGACAGTTTTGTACTAATAGTTTAATTCCACATGAAGTGTAAATGCATTCTGCAAATGTGCAGCTACGTAATTCGATGTTTTCACAGATGTATATTTAATTTTACAACTTTTGAACCTTCTTTGCATTTATT
>NW_026915877.1:1540000-1580000 GCF_034315485.1 Pezoporus occidentalis
CCCTCTATCCATGCTGGCACTCAGAGTCAGTGCAGTGCAGGTTTGATTGAGATGCTATATCCAATAAAATCTATCAAATCATCAGAATATAGATGTGTGTTTGGTAAACCTGCCTGTAGTTAACCAAAAGCACAATTTTTACCCCAATGGGAAGATTTCATTTGGTCTGCATGTGACTAGGGAGCTGATTTCATTTCCTGTAAAAACCCCTCAAATACTGCAAAGTTACCTGACTCAGCTGCTTGTAGAAATCAAATTCAGTCTGAGATAACAGCTAATCATTTGTCACAGTAAGAAGCAATTCCCTGAAATCGGAAGGGAAAACCTGCCGCTTCAATCCGCAGGTCTGTCAGATTGCTAGAAATTACATTCTGCTCTGACTAACCTCTGCACTTGGATTGCTAACAACAAGCAGCCCGGTCTATCAAAAGAGAATATCATACAACCAGTAACAGCTTTTGATTTGTTCTATTCCAATAACCTGAGAAAAGTTTATGGACATGCATTGCTGCCTAGACCTCAATTTTCACCAACCTGTATACTGTTTTGAATTTATAGCTCTGCATCCCCACAGTAATGTAGGTAAAATTTACAGGCTGATCATCTGGTACTTCATAGGAAGCAAATTAGAGTTGATTTTATAACCATACAACAGATATTTGGTCTTTGATGCTTTGAGTAAGGATGGGCAGTTTGGATACTCCAATTAAAATGCCAAAAAAAAGGGGAAAAAAAATTGATGAACTTTATGGAGAAGGAAGCTTTCAAAATGCAATTTATATTCTTTAGAAATGTTCCCAGACAGTAAATTAAATGTATACTCTTCTATGTAAATGCTATTTGTGCAGCAGTCATGTTATAAGTTTAATAAAAAATGATGTATCACACCTGTTTGTAAGATTTATAATTCACATGGCAGTAGTGAATCTAGGAGCCTGGCCACAATGCATTTTCTGTACTTAACGCTGTTATCTACATTACAAGGATGCTTAGAACATTGGCAAAAAGGGGAAAAATAGTTCAGTACCTTTACTTGAGGGTTTGGGGTTTTTCTAAGGAGACATTATTAAAATTGAAAGCTTGTATCTCAAAAGGCCAGTTACCCATGGGGTTAATGTTCTTAGTAAGACATGTTTAGCGAAATCTACCTACTGTACTTTTATTAGCAGGTAATGAAAAGGTATAAGTTAAAGTGTGAAAGGACTCTGTGTTTTTTGAAAACAGTACTTCAGCAAATAGCTTTATGTGGCAGAGCCTCTTTGTATTGTAATTACATATAGTACAAATCTTCACAATAATTCAGAGAGAGAAAACGCTGATGTGCAGGTTGTGGCAGAAACTAAACCAAAGCAATGATATTTGCCGCTACAGCTGATTCCCCACCTCACACTGTGATTTTTAACAATTTATTTCCCTGTTTGCATGAGAAGGTTCACGTCTCCGCTCTTGCTGAACTGCAGCTACAAAAGTTATTTCTGTCAAGCCTTTTTTTCTCGTGTGCTCCTTTTCCCCTTAAAGTACAAAAGGGATACCCCCCAAACTGTTGATTAAAGTAGATGAGAGTTGGTAGGAGAAACTATGAGGAGTTTCTAGCAGCTAAGCAGGATTTATATTAGGAAATAGCTCCTAACACCCTTCCCATATTTCTGCTCATCACTGCTCCAGTTTTGAAAATATGCAAAATTTATCTGACTTACCACAACAGCTTGAAGGGCCAGCTTGGATAAATATGTATTTTTATGATCTCTATTGGTTCTGCACATATGGTATCATCTACCTGATTGATTGTAAGGGCTCCATTGACTAAAAACTGAAGGGATTTTAGTGTATACATTCATTCTGAAAACACATATTCATAGCAAGGCATGCCACAATCCCCTAAATGTGAAGTCGCTGCCGTGCACGGTGTCGGTGTCTCTTGCATAATGAATCACCGGCTGATGGAGCTCACTGGAATCCTGACACTTCACCCTCCCGAGGGTGCCCTCCAGCTCCTAGCTGTGTTCCTTACTCCAGCGGAAGGGCAAGGGGCTGGCTGCCCACCCCACCAGCCACCTCCTTCAAACCATGGCTTTTAGTTCAGAGCATTTCTTTCTTTCTTTCTTTATTAATTTTAATTTCAACAAGGCCAAATTAATTGTTTGCAAAATGAAGAAACAGATCCTACAGCAATCTTATCCCTCTGATAACTGCTCACAATTTGCAGCAGAGTTCCCTCTAGCATCAGCCACAGAATGGGGTCTGTATTTCTTTTCAGAGTATGTTTTTACTCCTTTCCTTCCTCTCACCCCCCACCCCACTCCACCCTCCCCCCAGAGACAGACTATATTAAAAAACACTGTAAAATAAATAACTGTCTTGATGGGGAAATATGTTGTTTCTTCCCACCTCTCTTTTACATCCTTATATCTGACCCTCATCTAGATCCCACAGGCAGTGACAGAAATATTGACATCAGCTGGAGAAAGATCAGGTTTCTTTACACAGGAGATGAGTCCTGTAAACTCTGCTGTGTTGACAGAACCAGGTCCCGTGCTGGTGGGTCCTTCTGATGGTCTAAAGAAGGCTTAAACACCAGTCCTTCTCCACTGTAACCCAAGGGAGCTTTCACATTAACTTTCATACCAGCATCATTACAAACAAAAAGGGATGGATTCTGTTAGAGAAGGAGCTCTAACACTTTATGTAGCCTTACTACAGACAGCAAGACATTTCTGTTGGGTAGAGTACCAAGAATACCACAACCTGGGCCAAAATTAATTAAAAAAAAATAAAGCTGAAATTAAGTTTAAAAAAAAATTGCTCCACTGTACTTTCACAGTTGTGCTATAAACTACTCCCGATAAACAGAGGCCATGGTGGAAATGCTGACGCAAACCTTGGCTTGGCATCGGGAGCAGGCGTGACTGCCTGTTACCTGCTCTGGTGAGAGAATTCATAAGTTCGTGATGAAGTAGGGGTACTTAGGATTTCTACAGCATTTTCCTTTCTATTATAAACACTTGCTCAAAACCTAGCCCTCCAATTTTTGGTCACAGCTTTATCTCAGAAAAGGCTGAATAGGTACTTAAAATATTTTTCAAGAGAAAGAAAGAGAAGAGAGAGAGAGAGAAACTCCTGCCCATTCTTCTGAAATTTAAGTAGGCAGCCCTTGACAGATCACTGAGAAAAGTCTGTATTTTCTCAGGTTTAACTAAATAATTTATGCATACTTTCACTTTGGCATGATGAAGCAATTTTAGCCTTTAAATCCCACAACTACTCAGGAGGGAAAAGGTCTGGTTCCTGCAACTTAAATAATTTAAACATCCAGGTGGAAATGCTTTCAGTGCTGCTCCTTTCTGAGACAAAGGAGGAAGACTCTGAAACTCTGAGTCCCCAAGAAGAAAAGGAGTGATAAAAGAGCCAACCTCGGATGCATTCAATATTGAGGGGAAATCCAGCACTGTGTGCTAGAAAAAAAAAGACCAGACACCAAAAACATGACACTTGGAGTACATAAATCCACTAGATAAAAATGCTTAGGAAAAAAGTTATTAGCCTAGAGCTACAACAAACATGCTTTCCAAAAGAGCGTGGCAAAAATATCCCTCTGCCCTCTAACCCAAGTCAGAAATGGTTTGTGTACGCTTAAGGGTTAGGCAGATGTTAAGGGTCACTGAAGAAGCTGTGTGAAAAAATGCACCACCAGTGCAGACTTCTGAATTTACAGAAATGAGTATGCCATCTAACACTTAGCCAAGCAGCTTCGTGCCGATGAGAAATGAAAAAGTACCCAGGCTACTTTGCTCTTTCCCACATTAGATGGTAGATGTGAAACTCTTGAGATACATGCAAAAAAAAAAAATCAGCTTTAAAGACAGGTAAGAACGGCACTCTGAGTCAGTGTCTGATCTATCTCATGTCAGGTTACAATGCCTGTTGGCTCGCAAAGCGTGTGGGATGCAGCCAGAGGCTGGCTCAGCTGATGTCCTAGGGATGGGCGCGATGCCCGACAGGAGCTAACGATTATGGGAAGAAATGCTTAAAAAAAAACCCCAAAATCAGAAAGTACCAACAGCACAGGTATTACTAGAACTAGATAACTGGTAGTGATTTCACATAGTATTAAACCCTGTTAATCAAGATGTCTCCCAGTAAACAGCATTACTGAAATGAACACTTGGCTCCATCCCAAGGACAGGCATGCCTCGTACTGTTTTCCCCTTTGGTATGTATTGAGCAGAAAGTATTAAAGGGAGAGTTAACAGTGACCCATATATCTAAACCACCAGCATTTTCCATTAGGGAAAAAATATCTGATTGTCCTTTCTAACCAGCTTTAAAGCCTCCATTGTTCAGAGTGAGCCTTCAAAACATGGTAGGGGCAATGTCCTGGGGCTGGAGGATACCTTCTACATGACCATGGTGTTCGCCTTGGGTTTTGCAGAGATAGCGACTCCTAAATGCCCAGAAGCCTTTTGCTGCTCAAGTTTCTCAAGAGAATGGCAATAATACAACAAATTAATAATGGCGACCATTCCTCCTTCAGCCAAGCTCATCCTGGTGCCAGTACTCACATCTGCAGCACAGTCATAAGAGTGCATCAGGAACGAATGGGAAGTGCCACAGAGAGGAGGAGAAGAAAGAGGAAGAGGGGAGGTTGGCCCCAGCCATGCGCCTGTATAAGATTTCCCCCAGCATTCTTTACCTAAAGTTTCCTGCTCCTTTGTGAGACACCTGAAAAGAGCATCAAGAAATAAGCCATGCTCCTCTGGCTGCCCCTCCATTGAGCACAGGATGCCTGCGGTCTATTTTCCTTTTCTTGTTTTTTGTCCATCTTCTATCAGGTGTCTCACTCAGTATATCTTAATCAATGCAAAAAGGGCAAAATTCACACCTTGCACCACTAGAATTACCCAGTTGGTGTTGAAACTGGTGCTCTTTCAGCATAAATTTTTGCTGCTGTGCACGTGAGAAACTACTGGCTGCCAGTGTGTTTGTGTGTGCATGTGGAGTAACACCACCTCCAGAGCCTGCTTCCCACCAGACTTTGAGCTTAAAATGGTTCTGAGTTTTTCATATCTACATGTACCTCCCGGTCAGCTAAAATGTTCTTATTAGGCTGGTCCCCAGCCTTATCCTCACAGCCAAAAGGAAATGCAGAACTGGGCGTAAGAGGCTGTTGAAACCACATGTCATATTTGGGTTTGCTGTGTCATAATGATTTTATTCTGTTTGGGATAAGGCTTTCTGCAGCTGTTTTCCTATAGAGCTGATGGCAAAAGGCAAGGGCCTAGCTGATGCCAAGCAAAAGGGAAGAGAAGCAAGAAGAGGGATCTCCCAGCAGAGAAAACATCTCTGTTAAAAATGTGTTATTTTTATTGTTTCAAGTGTGTAAACTTCAGAGGCATTGCCTGTGATTAAGAGGTGAAATAAGGGATGCAGAATGAGGTTTCAGACCTCAAGCCTTCAAGTATTTTCCCATTCTTTCAACCTTTTGTATTTTCCCTTTTTTAAACATAGTATTACTAGCAGCTCCCCAGCTACAGCCTCCGCTCTAGCAAAGTGTGGGTGCCTCAGGCTGCTCCAGCACCTCTCCAGTACCAAGGGGAAGAAACTCCCCTTTTTCTCACCAATTCCCTCTCTGGCAGGGGTCCTGCCTGGCCAGACAGAATGGCCTTGTCCGCTAATTAACATAACAAAATATACACCAGTTATCCCAGAGGATGTGCTCCTTCCCACACCAGGTACCTGCCTGAAACCCTCAGCTCATTCCTTTGAGATACGAATGTCCTTTGGTGGTCACTGAGTGAGTTCAGGTTTCAGCTGGTGACTACCTTGAAATGAAAGGATAACATGATTTTTTAACAAAAAAGAACTTACTTAAAATTTGAAGTTATTCATTCTTTTGAAGAAATAAAAGGTACGGCCTGCGTGAGGATTAAATTTCACAGGAGAAAGCTAAACTTCCAAGGTTAATACTGTTTCTGAAAAAAAAAGTATAAATCAGGTTTTTTGAATGCCTTTTTTGCTGAGTTACATCTTACACCTGCAAATTTTGATGGGGACTGGAGACCCTGTGTTTGCAATCCTGCACAATTTTGGACAATAGAATAACCATTATTTCAACACCAGGAACAAAGCAAGCTCAGGGACTGTTTGTGAAAATCCTCTAACAACCACCCAAGTAACAAAGAGGTAGCCCATTTGCCACTGAGCTCCCTAAGAAAATCATATGAACCTGAGGTGAAAGGCCTTTTCTTCTGCCCACAGGCTTCTAAACCATCTAGTTCCCTCATTCATTACCCCAAGTTAAGCTTTGCAAGCTTACAGTAAACCTGGGAGAGCTTGGGTTTTGTACAGAGGAATTTCACATTAAGGATTCACTTTCCCCACCTCCAGCTTGTTCCCTGAATCTTTGAACTGAACACCTGATATAAACTTAAAACTCCTAATCTATCTTGAAGCATTAATAGGAGCTTTGATTTTTTTTTTTAAGAAGAGAATTAGCTCCATAATCCTACTAGTCATACTTCTAACAATATTATTTTAAGACAATTAATTCATATTTTAAAATAATGAAATTACTAGCACAAGACACTAAACTTCTTTTAGTATATTAAATTGGGCAGATTGCTTCTCTCCTTCTAATTATGAATGTAGCAGTTACAAAAGAAACTGTCATTTTGATAGAGTAAAAGACAATCTGTCTGCCAAAAGTGTCCAACCATAATTCTAAAAAAAAAGTCATCTGCATCAAGAACATGCTACTTTGTTTGATGTACTGTCTTATTGGAAACCTAATTTGCTTTCAACCTCTGAGACAACACATAACATAAGTTTGTGTGACTAATTTTCTTGGAAATATGAGTAATTAGAATAAGGGACCATTTCCATCACAGGAACAGATAGTTTTCCAAATTTGAAATAAACACTGTAAGTTGCTTTCTTTTCCCTTTCAGCTGTGTATAACAAAAGGGAGAAGGATGGCTTTGTATAGCGTAATGTAAGTTCACATGTAAATTGTGAACTACTGCAAAGTATGGAGAGGTTTATTACCTGAGGTGAGCACTCCCAGAGCTCCTGGAGTATAAAAGCATTAGCCGTATGCTCTAACCAAGTAATAAAAATCAATAAACAGGAACCCCCCACCTGTGCTATGGCCCCAGTGTTAAGTTTTATACATGTAGTAATAGTGCATATCAATTTTCACCACCCTTCCTACGCTAGCTATTACAAGGCGTACAACCACCGGAGGGACTGCGAGAGCAGTGCCATTCATCCCACAGAGTTGTCCAGATGCCAGCTCCATTGCATCATTGTCAATTTTATTCTATCTACAACTGGACAAGGCTGCAGTCCCGGCTCCTTTCCACCCACTCAACCTCGCAACAATTGCAAACTCTGTTTGACTGGTTAAAGGGTTTACAAGCCAGCTGAAAGAAAGCAGAACAGTTGCATATTAATGCACCCAACCCCTGAAAGTTCACATAATGTAGCGGGAGAAACGTGTTAACTGCAACCACTATGGGATCTTGTCCAGCTGCTGTAGCCTGTGGATCAGTGACCAGGTTTTTAAATAAATTAATAATAAGCATTGATATGCAGCTGCACCAGGTTTTGACTGCAACTTAGTTGTGTTCCTATAGGCTTGGAGATATGCAAAGCTTGGCTCATCAAAAAGCTGGTGTACACTAAAAATCAAACAACGTTACAAATGTGGTGGCTCCACCAGGCTGCAAAATACCCTACTAAATCACACTTATCTTATAATTAAAAAAATGCCCCTGATAAGGCAGGGAAGAGTATGAGCATAAACCTTTGCCACGTATTTTCTGCTATTCATTAGTCTATGGAAATAAGGGTGGCAGATTTATACCAAGCAAACAAGTCAAGTTAGTTGCTTTTCATTTTCAAATCAGGACAGCCCCCACATCCACTACCCAACAAAAAACAACCACAAACCCAAAAACTTTGAGGAATATTGCATTCTAGAGGTATCACTTAAAGGTGTCAGGCTTTCTAATTACAGCCTAAAAATGACTACTGCAGACTTTAGCAAGTAATGAGAAGCATTTGAGAATGAGAGATTTGATTCTGAAATAAGCACGACCCCAGTGTAGTCTCCCTTCACAAAAAAAAAGCTGCAGTAACTTCAGTTATAATAGGCAAGAGGGAAAGAGAAGAGCGAAAAAAAATCTAAAACCCAAAACCCAGCACTTGACGATGACCCTTTCTCCCCTTCCCAACAAAAAGACAAGGAGTTTTATCTGCCTGAGGTTGCCTCTGATAGTGCTTATGGTCCGGAAGTACCACTCACGGGTACTTAAAGCAACATCACTCAGAAGCATAAAAATAGAATAAAGTTGTACAGCAAATGAGAAATTATGGTATAACTCAAGTGTTGTGACACGAAACAAGCAAAATGAATGCTCCAAACATTCCCTGGAACTGATAAAAATCTATCTGAAATTAGTAGTGCCATCAAGGTGTTGCTTAAGATGAAGTAGCGCCTTTAAAAGCTATCTACAGTAAGAGTTGCGACAGCTTTGCAGTGAAGCTAACCATTTTAGGCAATGTGAAGAAAGTGAGACCATTGTAGTTGTGAACAGCTGGCATACAATAGATAATTTAAGGGAAAGTGGCCCTCATGTATAATTTTTAACTGAAGAACTGTCAAGCCCCATTAGTTCCAATAGGACCTGGTATTAGCAAGATAGGTTTATAGGGGCATTGTATAAGAAGGGTTTCCAACAGAGCTGGGAAAAAAAGAAAACCACAAAACACAACAGCATTTTATGGGAACTTTGGTGGATTTAGAATGAATTCTTAAAAAAAAAAATAAAATCTGAGCTGCTGTTTGAGACAACAGCACCTCTGCTTTTCTTTACAGAAGAAAACCCCCAAAATGGTAAAAATGTCCTTTGGAGCCAGTTTAGCCATGTTCTGAGCCCCACGTGCTGGTGATGCTGAGGAATTTCAAAAGACACCCATTAAAACGTGGAAAACGCTAAATCTACCTCACCACCTCAGCTAGGGAATAAAAAGCCAAGTAAGAAAGCAAGAGAAGGCAGCAGGGCTCCTTAAGAAAGTGCAAATAATGAAGGGTAGAACCTGAGTAAAACATAAAAAGTGAGCAAGTTAGGTAAAATAAAGCTCCATCATCACTTCTGAAGAAGTATTTTAGAGGCCAGTTCAACATTATAAACAATTGCTATAAAATCTGAAAGGTCCAGGTGTCGCTAAGTCATGTTTACTTTATGGCTTTCACTTTGCTATTTGGCAGTACTTCTAAGACCATACTGAATGATGTTGCCCTCAAAGTGCCATAACTTTCTTGCCCAGACTTAAAAGAGATACTGTAAAATTATTTAGTAACTTCATGTGCCATAAACAATATCGGGATGTAAACCCAGAGTCCTTTCCTACGTATCTGCTCCCCATTAAATACTGCATTTTAATGGTGGATGTGTGATGAGTCTTGATTATGTAGATGGCAACGGGGTGAAGAGAAGACCAAGCGTGTGCCTCTTCTCCTTCAAAGGGCTCAGACTGCTGACAACCTTGTGCCTCCCAGACATGTTAGGGGACAGTGGAAGTGGTGACAACATCAGCTAATAAAGGTTTGAGCTTGCCTGCCCCATCTCCTTGTGATGCTGTCTTTCCTTGGGGAAAGCAGAGTGACAGGAAGATGCTGGGTTTCAGGCAAGTTGTTTCCTTGCGCCAGTGCAGACCTATCGTGCTTTTACCAGGGCCAAGAGAGCATAGGTAAGGTGAAATAAGGGGATGCTCACAGCTGAGGTCAATACTGGGTTTAAAGTAAATGAGAATATCTGCTTCTGACTTTAATGATTTTACTTTAGGATTATATATTAAAAAAACCCAACAGATTGTCATTTAAAGAAATGACAAGAGAAATATCTTTTTAAATCCACGTCAAATAATATGACAATAAAGCCAGGAGTTATAGGTACTGCAGATTGTCCTTTACTAGACACTATGTTATGCGTAGTGATTAGGCCAGCTATAAAAAGAAGGTTTAAATACTAATATATTTTTTAATTTGTTTTATACCCTAAACAAGCAATCAATGTACATTAATAAACATAATTGGTTTTTTGGCATTTGTCCATTCATTTGGTCTACCTTGTCAGCTCCGGCAAACACATCAGCAAAATTCAGTAACCACAATATACAAGAAGGAAACACCAATGAGGCCATCTCAAATATGTCTAATGCATTGAATTACTTTGCTGCTCCATTACTGACAGAAGGAAACCTCCAAAGTTTGCCATAACTCCTGTCCATCTTAAACAATGACTTTGACAGGGTTTTGTCCACAAATGTTGCTTTCAAGTGCTGGTGCAAAGAACCTTTAACGAGGTGGTAAATATGTTTACCTTTGATAAGATGAGCTGCTTGATAAGATAAGGTGGATTACCACTTTTCAAAAGCAAACATGTACAGAAGCTCAGGGCTCTCACCCAGGAGTTGTGCTGGATTTGATCAGCATAGGGGCAATGTCTACACACTCTGGAATAGCTTCCTGAAATCAATTTGTTCCTTTTCAGTTTTAATTATAAAATACCATTCGCTAGAGAGAGATTTATTCACTCAAGAGGGTGCAGTATTGGAGATGGAAGTGTAAAAGGTGCTCATATCTCTAGTTTCTGCAATTTGGGTACAGCTCTTGCTTTAACTAGGACGCTGTGGGTATCTACCTCCTGGTGTGCCACCTCCAAGCAATCTCTATCAGAAGAATCTCCATTAAATGGAAGAGATCAGGAATTATCTCAGAGGAGGCTCTCGATGGTCTGTACAGTTATCCTGAGTGCTAGTGACCACAGAAATACATCCCAAGAGAAAGCTCCACTGGGGGTAAAATCTGCATTGCAGCCATGTAATGCCTCCTGACATCTTTACCAGGTCCTCTCTGTAGGTTACCCTACCAAAACAATTCTGGCTGGTCTATCGGTTGCAGTCAAGAAGACAGGAGGTAACATGGGTAGCTTCTGCACTGCAAAAATTTCTTAAGGTGTCATTTGTTGGAGGAAAGGAAAATGAAATTCTTTCAAGAAAAGCAGAAGCTGGAAAGTCCAAAATGGTAGCTCCACTAAAGGCTTTAAAGCACTGGAAAATTATGAAAACATGAATAAAAGGTAACTTATTCAGTGTCAGCCTTACATATTTATAGTTTAAAAATTAGTCAAAGTTTATGTCCCGAGGTTGCACCTACAGGAAGCCAGATGTGTGCCTTCTGCATGTGACCTAAGACAGGCCTGAAGCAACAACTAGATAATTTCTCGCTCATACTCCACACCGTCGATCGCGGCGGCTTTCTGAGGTGAGAGAATCTGACAGCACTAACTCTCCAGGGCAGAACTTTCCAGTCAAGTGGATCAACGGACTGAAAATCTCTTATGAATAGTCATTAGGCCTTCATTACAAACCCCTCACAACCCAGTTCTCTTTTCGCAACCAAATGCCTTTTGTCATCTTCACAAGGTGCATCATTTAATTACCAATTGATTTCTTTATATATGACAACATGTCAGATAGCAAAATACAGTGTATCTCCCTTAGGGGGAGAAGTCTGTTAACTATCAGCATGCCAGATTACTGAATTTAGCTGGAAGACAGCTATTCTGTCTACTGCGCCTTTATTTCAATTCACTTTCCAGCTTTCCAGAGGAGCAATGCGGGAAAGAGGCAAAGGCAAGGAGCATTGCAAAGAGGATTTTTCCCCTGTTCTATCAAGAAATCAAAACTGGCCTCCAACATTTCTCACTCTCTTTTGAGGTGCAGATGTCCCATGCACACACATATGTACGTTGGCATTCACAGCTATATGCACACAGAGAGCCAGGCTAAAACATGTCAAACAATTGTTCTCATTATACCAGGAATTTACCCAGCTTCTGACTTTGCTAGCATGCTGAATCTTCCCCTTCACAACTGCAGCCTGATAATCAAGCCAGTACTGTATTAATAAGCTGAATAATAAGGGAATTTCAGAAATGTACAGGACTATTATACCGTAACAATAAAACCTCAAACTGAGTAAACCAGAGCAGTGCTGAAGGTAGGCGTTAGAAAATAATGAAACCAGTGTTGCAGTAATGCACTCCATTGTATGGCAGTGTAAATGCCTGCTTCTTTCATACACAGAAGCTACATTACACGAGTCCGAAATGTTCTCAGAGCATCACTGTGCCTGGTTGTGATAGAACCTGGCACCAGCAAGCACTGAAAGCTGACATTATACTGTAGGATGTACTGCAGGTGTGCAGGCCTGCGAACGTGCTCTAATTACATATTTTCCTGCAGAGCAACAATTAAGGTCGCCAAAATAATTGCCAGTTTCTTAATCCCTCTCTAACAAGACTGACATAAGGAATGGTTTCTTTTTCTCTGGTTATTTTGAAAGTGTTCTCAAGATTTTGATTTTTTCTAGCACACCACATAAAACTAATTCTTGTGTTCAAATGTGTGATTATACATATTGCTGCTGCTGAGATAATTTTTTTTAAGCCCAAACCTTTTCTGAATCCTAGTACAACTAAAATAATGAAGAAATGCCAATTGCATAACCAGGCATACTGTTTCAACATTTCCCCTGCAAAGAAGGTACCCATTTTCCCTTTCTGTGTGGGTTTGCACTGTGGTTTAGGGCTCTTTTCCTGGACTACAAACTCCAGGCCAGTGCTCAGACACTTGCACGGTGACCTTAGGGCTGCACTATTCCAGTCAAGCAGCTAGAGACAGGTCCTGTCTGTGTCCAGGGTTCAATAATCACCTTTATTTTCACTACAACTGGTATTATCTACTGTGGGAGACATTACAGAGACTTCTTTCTCAGTGGCGTCAAGCTCTTGGCTTCAAACAATTGAAACAATTGTAGTACATGAGACAGAGAGGAGATGTCTAGTGCATCCATTTGTGAAGCTGATTCATTTAACAGCAACCATTATATATTGTAGTTATATATAATTCTGTTGCAGACCTTGGGAATAGTGACCAATATGAGTCAAATTCAGAGCTGGCATCAATGGTCACGAGTCAATCGATTTTCATTAGGAAGCACCAAATGATACAAGCCAGGAACCCTCCATCCCTTCCACTCTAACTCTTACAGAAAAGACAGTCTGTCAGAGAAAGAAGTAGTCTTAGACTCCACACAGAGAGTCCAAGACTCCTCTAATCTTTAACACTTTTGAATTTTAGGCTCGGCTCAAGGCTTGACTGAAGAGGTTGTTTGGGACACCTACCCTGGAAGCCACTGAGGTGATTTCTGCAGGATCTGTGTCAGACCCACCTAGTGTTTCTGAATAAAGGCTCTAAAACGTATTTCCTATAGAAACACAAGGACATTTGTGTTAAGACAAAACTCCACTTCTCAGTTAAGCCAAAGGTTAATAACCTGTTCTTGATTATATTTTTAAATTGTCGAACTTCTTTCCAACATTCCAGCAGAGCCTGCTGTCTCTGCTCTACCTATGTGCAGGTCCTACTGATGTCAAAATGAGTATTGCTTATGTCAGGATTAAATTTATCTGAGCAACACCAAAGATCAAACAAAAAATGCCACACAGCACCAGTCAAAGGATGTCCAGCAGTATGCAAGATAGATTGGCTTGACATGTAAAATCATATTCAAACATCTAAGAATATTAGCATTAACGAAACAAACAAGACACCCTTTGATAATTGTTGGCAATCTGAAAACTTTGCTCTGAGGATATTAAAAGTAAATTGTTATCCTCCAATTGCCAGTTTTAATCCCACTGATATAAACTGCCACAACCTGTCAGCATTATATGTGTAACAAAGGGGTATGAATATAAACTTCTGCTTGGGAGCGTACGTTGATGTCCACCTTTGCGAAGTGCATTACATGTAAGCAGACTTCAGAAGTTCTACTAATATCACAGACTCCTGCTAAGTTACTAGTTTTACTGCTAACTCCACTACTCACTTTCTAAATTTGTCCTTCTTTCCTACACTTCTCTTTCAGTCTTCCTTCAATATAGATGAGATAATCAGTTGCTTAGACACCAGTGCTCATAAAGCTGTTCACATCTTTCTATGCTTCACCTGCAAAAGCCACAATAGTGATACTGTGACACAGGAAAATTTTTTCCCTCATTGTACTTATTGCTTTGAAATGGTCATTGATTTAGTCTGCAAGTGAGTAAACAAAGGAAATTTAAACTTTAATGGATATTAAATTATTTGCAAATGAATCGTTTGCTCTTCTCAAAAGGGACAAATGGAATTTGTTCACTTGAAATCTACTTAGAAAGTCTACATGGGAACAAAAAACTCAAAGCTCAGGGTCATCTACAACTAGCTTAAAATTTTCAAACCTGGTAATTTCATTAGGACTCTTGGTGTGGTTCTCCAAATACTGAATGCCACTTAACTTTACCCATGCAACTTGTAGGCACTGAATCTTTGGTCTCCAACATCTTTGCAACACCAGGAAATGCTGATGTAGGCACCTGACTGGCAATTCAGTTTGAAAAATACGGGCCTTACTAGGTCCATAGGCTACACAGACTGTAGTCCCTGGGAAAATTCACAGCAAAAGACAAATCAGACCTGAAATATGTCCCTAAATGAAGTATTCACATGAGCATTTGCAGTGATTTCAGTGAGGTAGACACATCCCTGTTTACATGAAAAAGCTTTGAAGGGAAATATTTTAGGTTTTGATCAAAACTTCATTTACATTCTTACAAAGAAACTGCGAAGTTATAAATGAGCTAAAGAGTACATTATAAAACACATTTTAAAAGTAACACATGCTTTAAGATGGATAGCATTAAAGTAAAACTAGGTGTAGTGTCTAAGATGAACACTTCTGTTGAGCAGAGATCACGCAAGAAAGCATTCCACAGGCATAACTTTGCAGATAATCAAAGCCAAGTATTAATACACTTTTATCAGTCCACCTTCTAAACAATATTTCAGTAGATTTCCTTTCACACAGTGATATTTGTAATAAATGTTCTGCCTTTGTTTTAAAGTCAGTCTGTAGAAAGATGACATCAGCTTAGCAAACAATAAAGTGCCTGTAATATTGTCTCCAGAGGGCTGTTACATTTACTTTGTAGCAGTAAAATTCAATTTTCAAAAAACACTACATGAATGATGTTAGGTTATTAACCCTATCACCACCGTAAAACATCATCATTGTGTGCAAAATGTAGGTCACTAACTAGGAGCTATAAGTTGCTTTTTGTTAAATAATCCATATAAACTGCTTTTTTTCCCTATGGCCTGGGTTGTGTCCCTTCACTTTGGAAAAAAAAAAACAAAACAAAAAAAAACAACCTAAACAACAGTCCCATTTTTAATCACAAGGCTCTGAGTGAGCATTCTTATTACACATCTCATTTTAAGGTCTTCCTTTGTTACTTTCAGATTTGGCCACATATTTTTGAAGAGCGACTCTGTGAATTCTTGTTATTCAGAGCTGCTCTCAAAGAGAGAAAAAAAAAAGAAATAAGTGTATCATATCAGCCTACGCCTGTGGTGACTCTCACAGGTTTCAGTTCAAGGAAAGAACTTGAACTGAAAATCAGCAGCTACAAATTATGACTCATTTTGAAATTTCAGCACAATTGAATAGCGACCGTCCTGATTCGGGCATTGACTCCTCAGCCCCTGCTCATGCTCGAAGCTCTTGCCTAAGCATGGTTTTCCTAAGCAAGTTCTGCCAAGCCAGGGAAAAGAAAGATCAGCAAGCAAACCGTCCAGAAGCCAACCCATCACATGGCTCCCTATAAAAGAGGATTTGCATACCTGACGCAGCTATGGAAATATTCCCCATCAGGGAAGGAGTGAAAAAGAAGTACTAATAGCAACCCACTATCAGTATGCAAGGGGTTAACTAGTTAAACTTCTACAACCCCCCACAGTAACTTTCCAAAAGCTGACAATAAGTAAAAGAAGTGCTGGTTATCCATTTTTTAAAGGGATGGGATTGGTTTTAGAAGAAAGGGAAAGAGGATCAAACACCTCAGAGCAACAAAAGGTTGTGTCAGAGGGCCCTCAATCACAAACCTCCTTCAACAAGAGATATTCCAACCTTCCAGAGCAGTTACCCAGGCAGCATGGCTAAAAAGTTCCCTGACATGAAAAGAACAAAAACAGAAGGGACAGAGGTAGTTATTGTTATGCACACTCCTTTTTTTTTTTTTTTTCTGGGGCTTTTTTATCCCCCACAAAACTTTTTGCATAAGCTGTTAGGGGGAAAAGTAATAGTGCTGCTTACTGAAAAGAAATCCCTCCTCTCTGCATCTCCTACCTCCTAGGTTGTGAGGTATGGCCCAGCAGATTCTCAGCCAGGAACACCTGATGAATGGGAAGGTCAGACCCATAAATATTTCAAAAGAGGCATCCGAAATTAATAAATGCAATTATAAGAGTGTAAATGTATCCTGGTTTTCATTGCCTCCTGAACACATATTTGATTTTTATTTTTTTTTTCCAGACAAGAGAAGTTGTGTATGCACAAAGAATGTAAATTATTTGTATTTTCTGTGTAAGGTCTTGGAGGTATCTTAACAGCATGTAAGAATTTTCCACTTAAATCTAAATTATTAACAAGTCAGTTTTCATTTGTTTTATCTCCTGATGTGCAATCTAAATAAATAAATGGCACACTTTACAGTCTTCACCACCCACTTCTCTGCTCTTTCAGAAGCATATTTTATATATGCTACCTTGTTTAAATAGGGTGGTGGATCATTCACTCTCTCATCATTTATCTTTGTCTCAGTGCTTCTGAGGGGTTATGGTTTTTTTTACTAGAACAAATTTACCTCTAGTACTTCATCAAGTTTTCCTGTGTAATATCACTAAGTAAACAACACAGTGGTTTATTCATAAAATATTCATATTTCAAAATGTTCCTTCCCAACCACCCCTCCTGGGTTTACCTATGTTTACAAATATGTAAGCCTTGTTAATATGCCTTGTCTGGGGAATGGTGAGTAGTGACCCTCCTTGAGGCGTAGCTCTTGCTGAAGAAGTATATTATTTCAGCTGGGAGAACAGCAAAGCTCTGGGATGAGACTGATTGATTAAGACCAGATGGATGGCCACACATAGGTGTGACAAAAATAGAAACACATTGCAAACATTCCTGGCATTGTCCTCCTGTGGTCTGGGAGGTGGACAGACCCGGTGGTACCTTATCTACCTCCTGATGGGCTGCAGAATTGAAGAATGTTAATGAAAGCTAACTCTCCTTCTCCTGCCTTACAGTGACACATATTACAATGAATCAAGCTTAAAATTGCATCTCATGAAAAAACTCTAGGCTCCCTCCCCGATCGAAAAATGACAGCTGGCATGCCACTGGAAAGCATTCACATGCATTTCCATGAAATTAATTTGAAGTAAAGAGCACAGAAAGAAAGAAAAAGAAAGAAAATAAACAGAACATACCCACATCCTCTCCTTAAAATTAAACTTTCAGAAACCACATAAAGGAATAAGTGCAAAATGAATGACCTCTGGTTTGGAGAAGAATGTTTCATTGAAACCCTCTCAGCTCTTACATTTATTGGCCATAACCTGACCAACCATCTCCATAATGCTGTGGTTGTTCTTCACAGAAAAGCCAAGTAAGCCGCATAAATCCAGCTCACCTTGCTGAAGTGAACAGCACCAAGAAGAAAGGGAAGGTGATGAGCAGGATTTGGCCCACTGTGGTGTTGCTCTCTTCCTTTCTGGTCATGCCCACAATGCCTCAACATTCTCTCCGCTTTATCTGTCATTGTGGCACACAGTGTATGTGAAGGAAAATGCTAGTAACTGAACCTCCCTGTTCACACCAAGAGAGTCAGGAGTAATCCCAGCTGGGTTAAAGGCGATAGGAAGGAGTTCAAATCCAGGCTCCTGGGGTCACCTAATTTCTGCCCCTCTACTTATTGCACACCACAAATGGGTCACATGGCAAGCTTGGGGAGGCAGCCCTAACCCCAAAACAAGCTTCAAAATCACAGGAGGATCTCAAGCCTACTCCTTGCATGACCCTTTTCCTGTTGCACTGCACGGTGCCTTATGACAGCCGTGGAGGAAGACAGAAGTAACCAGATCCCAAGGTTTTTTTTTCTTTTCTCTCTCTCTCTCTCCCTAAAACTCCTGTTCGGCCCCAGCGTGAGCTTTTAGTTCCTGCTCCCCTCACATAGGCCTGAAACGATTACCTACTTGTTATAAATCTTCTCAGGTTTCACAGGCACACATTTGCCGGTAAGTTCCCGACCAGCATTTCTGAACATTGGGCTCACAGAGACACATTCTCACACATGCAAAAGTGCTATGATGGATCAGGGGCTCCTCCATTCACCCCTCCACTTTAAGCAAAACCGTTCCTAATATACCTTTTCATATGTGAAGCATAATGAATGTACCTTTTCTTATGCATGTACAATACTGTACTTTCACCCACTGGCAAAGAAGTTCGCTAAATTACTAGGAGCATTTAAAGAGGTGGCATTCATTGTAATATACAAAGGAATTTAAAGCACATTTACAAATGAATCAGCAGGCATGCCAACAGGAAAAACAAGTTTAAATGTAAAATTAAAAAAAAAAATAAAATTGAGGATTGCTTGAAATTATTATTATGATATGAAAATATTTGTCCATTTTATAGGCTGAAAACTACTTAATTTCTCTTCATCTACAATTCAGGTGACCATGGTTTTAAAGAAATATTCTTTTCCTTGGTTTCCTTCTCCCCTTCCCAACTGAGTAATAAAACATAGACTAATTTAAATAAGAATCATTATGCTCAGAAGGCCTCCTCTGGCTGGAAGACTTTTGTTTCACATGTCCCATAATCTCACTCCCACATGGCTGCCATAAGGTTGATGCTGAAATCAAACTCCACTATAGAGTTTTCTTTTAGACACAGTAAAAATATGTATATCAGTTTGGGGAAAGAAGTCCTATAATTTAGATAATGGGAGAAATATAGTTGCGATAGAAACCTCTTGACTTAGCAGCTCTGTTCCCCTCACTCATTTTCCTTGTCCAGGTTGCTATTAGCATATGAAAAATGCTTTTAATTTTATCCATTTCTGGACATATGTGTCAAATACACAAGCAAGATGGCAGCTAGGTTTCAACTTATCTCTTCTTTACCACCTCAGCAGCAGGTTTAAAATAGATCACACTCTTCTAGTTATTTGCAACCAAGGTGTGCTGGACAAAACTTGATAAAGAAGGAGAAAGCCCAACCATTTGAGGAGGTTTGCTCCCACTTCAAACACAAATGTTTCTATCGCAGCATCTCACAGCATTATTTTCACTTGAAAAAGTAGGAGTCAGAGCAGCTCTCACCCATAACCACGCACATTGGTTGCAATACAGCAAGGCTAGAAGTTATGGCCCTATTTTTAAGCACTTTCTATTTGTTGTTTATCTGTTTCCTTAAAACTCCCACTCCCACCCCTGCCCTACGGACAGAGCACACATGGCACAGCAGCTCCCACGTGCCCTTTGCCAACACAAGGCACTTTGTTTTACCCGCTGCAACGTCTTCAGTCTAAACCATATCCCCAAATTCTTTGCAGACTCACGTGATGAAAGACAATCTATGGCAGAGCCCAGAAAAAGCTCTCAGCAATATGCAATCTATTTTCACACATGCTATGAATCTTATGGCGTCAGTCATACAGTCATTGCACACACAAAATTTTTAAAGCCCATTTCTGCTACTTTTTAAGTAAATTAAAAACTCCCATTGCCTCCTAGGCAATTAGGCTGAGGCCCTGGGACTAGCTTAAAGCAGTGAGACGCTGAGCGTTTTCGCTTAGTGGTATTTGGCATGAAAATATTTGTGGCTTGGTGAAATCTTGCACACACTCTCCAGCTTTGCTTTTTGGGACATGCTGGGGACATGGCTGTTTTTGCATGAATGTTAAAAAAAAAAAAAACAAACCCAACACAAAGGAAAAAAAAAAAACCAACAACCCAAACCATAAAATTATGCTCTGTTTTAATGAAAGGGTGGGTTTGCTTGACAAAACATGTGTCTTTTATTAACAGTATTAATAGAAGTGGGCCTACTTTCAAACTTGCAATGAAACGTGACAAAACCCAGGGCCAGATTCTCAGCTGAGCTTCAGGCACCTTTGCAACCCACTGCAGCCCCACCTGATGCTGTATCCCCCCAGATCCCACCTCCTGCGGAAAAAAAAGAATTACCCCTTGGCACACCACTAAATACCTCCAAGGCTGGGAGCTACATGGGGCACTCAATTCACAGGACACTTTGTCCAGCTGGGAAATTCAGGAGATCCTCATTGCATTACATAGCAGCCAAAATGGGTGTGTAAGATCTGCCTGGGTATTTTCTTTTTTTCTCCTCCTTGGATAAGACCAGAGGAGCCATGGGGATGGCTTTTGACAGTGATGCCCACACATCTACAATGGTTAATAATAGCCACACAAGTGCCAACCCTCTAGTTGACATCAGAAGGACTTATGCATGTGAATGGCTGTAGGAGAAAGGCCTAGAAGAGGGTCCAAATCAGCTCAGAAAAAAAACAGCTTGTCTTGCTAGGAGTTATAATACTGGGAATAAAGGGCACCTTGCACTAATCAGGGGGATTAAGTTGATGAGCAAAGCACCTGAAACAACTTTTCCTTCCCACTTTGACTGGGAGAGGAAGAGGGCTTGCCTAAGTAAATAAACCAGCACAGTCCTTTTCCATTTTGACAATTTCTTGCCATTTTACTAAATTGCCAGGCAGACAGAAGCCTTAACCCTGACAACACTCACGTGAAAACTTCTGGCTTGATTTTTTTTTACTTGCCTGACTTCTTTATTAAATGCTCTCTGGCTGTAAATGAGTGGGTGTCAGAGGTGCACTATTTCACAGATCTGTGCGTCACTGCCTGATTTTGCTCTGCATCTAGATATTAAAAGTTCCTCTTATTATAGATAACATGAAGAAAAATGAACAACTCAAGACAGTTTTGTAAACTGATAGTCTCTGGGTATATTTATTTTATGATGATGGCAATGAAGTAGCCCCTTATATATTTTCTATTGTCTTCAGTAAAGACACACTTTAATCATAAACTGATGTATGAAGCCTGCCTATTGGCCTATTGATATTCCTTCTGCAGTGAGTGAGAAGCCAATATCCTATTTTAAATATAACTTTTAAAAATGACATTACCTAAGAAAATGCTAGCAGTATTCCTGATAAAATATACTGCGGTGGGGCTGAAAAGTGCATGCAAAGCAAGCTGCATTATTAGAATGTTTAAATATTAATTATACCGCTGTGTAGTAAAGATGATCAACTGTGAGCGTCAACTAATTTTCTAAAAGCTGCAATGTTGGATTTCATCTAAACTTCTATTGTTAAGCTAAAACTAAAAGCCCAGCAAGTTTAGTCTACTGGAGTGTGTTTATTTTTATTGGTTTCTGCATAATTTTTTAAACATAAACCAACTTTAACCCCTTTACTGTAATCTCTGCCAGTGGAACTCCAATAGCACATCATAAAATTCCTATAATTCTTCAAAGCAATGTAGCTGGAAAAGAAAAAAATCATGGGCACTTTGCAACAAACGCCAACTACGAGATTCAGCCAATTAAATTTAACTCTTGCAAGCTCATTTGGCTAACAATATCTGTGTAGAGATATGTTTAACTCGCCCTCCAACAGCCACTTCTGTTAGGAGAAGCTCTCAGCCGCAATGCTAGGTGCTGGGCTGGCTCTGCTTTGTGAAAAATCTTCTCAGGTGGTACTGCTCAGGTACCTACTGAGTGCTTGTGCGTGAGGGAGGTTGAGCAGACAGATGGAGAGGCAGATGTACAGTGCTGCATAAAAGAAGAAAGACTTATTTTACACAAATGCCTTAAATGACTGAGTGCAGGCAGCAGGCAAAGGGGGGCCAGGATGGGAAACAGAGGGTTAAATGATAAATTACTGTCATTTCTCTCCCTGCTAGCAGCTACTGCTTCCACAGACTTTTAAGAGGAGCCACAAGACTCGAGTGAGAGAATCACTTTGAGATTCTTCTGTGAAGACAAAGAAATAGTGTGCACTGAGGCTGGTAGGCTTCCTTCCGTCACTCCTGGATGCTCTGCCAGGATTTCCCACCTGAGACAGATTGCGACGCATGTTCGAATCACTCATGCACAAGAAGCAATACACAAGTTCAGTGTAAAGCCACTTTAAAAGCTCATCGGGTGCATACTTTACTTGTACAAAATACCTTATTCATGATGGAGCAGTGAGGGCCTAGGTAATTACTTGAATCAAGGTGGCCTCAGAAGTGTTTAAATCTACAAGGACACTTAGAGCATGAATAATGCAAAATAATTTGCATCTAAATTTTTTAAGTGTTCTTTATTCAAAAACTAAAATGCAGTTCCGATTAAAGTTTGATGAGTGAAAGCTGAGCACTTCATACCCACTGTGAAACGTCTCCTATTTGTGGAAATTATTTCAGACAGTGGTAAAGGGACAAAAGAGATCAAAAAAAAGTTGGTGATTAATCTGAATTACTTTTAAGCCATCCTTATTTCATTATGTTTGGTGAGTAGGAAGTTAATTTCCGAACTTGCCGATCTGATATCATCTGCATTTCACCCCTTTAAAGCAGCACCATCAAAAGTGCAGCTCTAATTATTAACCAAACAAAATAACTATTTTTTTGACTTCAACAATAGTGCAAAGAAGCGCCTATCTCTGAAATTTGTCCCGTATCTTTTAGTGCAATTAATCTCAGCTCTGTCTCCGTCAGCCTTCTTGGAAAAACCTCATGTGCAAAAATACCCTGGCTGCCTCTCACTCTATGTGCTTATAGGGCACGGGCTTACATTTCTTCACTTGGAGCATGCTACATCCCTTTCTTTTGAATTTGCCATTGACAGCATAAACTGCCACATATATCATGAGTTCAGCACTTTATTATATCGTCTCCATTCCTATTTTAGAATGTGTTGAGCAGCCCCCATAAAAATTGTTAAAGAGGAAGGAGTGAACAAGACAAATCTTGTGTAATGTGCTAGCTGAAAATTATGCTTTTCTCTGCCTGGGCTGGAGGCAGAGGAGAAAAAGAGCGAGGGAAAGCATGTCAGAAACAGCCGTTTTTGTATGCAGACGTCAAAGCTCCTGTTGTTAAATACGCTTAATTCACAATTATGTTTCTAACACTCGAACCTGCTCATCTTGCTAGCAAGTGCTGCTCTGGAAGGCTCTGAGAGGAGAAGCATTCAAAGTTAGAGCTTCGAACATCCCCAGAGATTTCTATGGGAGAATCTCCTCGGATCTGCTCCCTGTTTGTTCGTGCCCTCCAAACCCAACAGCTCGCTGCAATACAAGAACCAGACCTTCCAAAAAGCAGCTCCGGGAGCCAGAAGGAGGGTTTTTTCAGCTGCTAAAACCTCGGGTCAGGAAATCTGCTGGGATCCAACAGGTTAGACAGACGAAAGCTTCAGCAGACAGTGAAGTTTTAAGTGCCAGCTAACTGCAAGCAGCTAAACTTTAAAGGCCCTTTTGCAAAGGAAAATAATTTTCCTGCTGCAGCCCTTATACAGAATAAAGACTTCCAATTTATTACCAGCTCAAAAGCTGGCTGCCACTTTATTGGACTTTCAGATGAGTGTGCTTGCCACACTTTCTTAGGGAGAGGATCTGCTACGTTTTTCTTGGATTTGGAACAATGAGAACATTTTTTTAACTCATTGAACAAAGATTTCCCCAGCAACAGACCCCCTGCTCAGCAGGTCACCTATCTTTGCGACAGTTTTTCTTTTCCCACGCTAACCCTAGGGCTCATTTGCATAAGGTCTCTGTTGTGACAATTAGTTTCAGGTGAGCTGATTTCTATGAGGTTTGCCCAAGACGATACACAAGCTCTGGGCCTCCCTGATCCTGGCCCTAATTGCGACTGACTGGCACCAGACACAATCACCCTCTTGATTCAGCAAATTGTCCTGCAAGTAGCTTGTTGTGACCCCGCAATGCACAAATCATATCATGTCAGCCCAGCATAGTAAACAGGGAATAAAGCAAATTCAAAAAAAAAAAGGGGGTTTCATAATAGCTCCTCCATCTTCTAGCCCCAAAGGACAAGATGAATACAAATTAAGGCTATATCATATCTATGTGCTGGTGGAAGAGGCATCTTTGCTCTAACAACTCTGGTTTATTGGGGTGGGGAGGAGGATAATTTTTAATTTGCATTGGGAAAAAAAAGTAAAATCAGATGTTCCTTCCTTTCATCACCTGGGGAGAAATTCCCCAGGTAGCAAAGCAGGGTTGTTGTAAATATTTCCTAGCTGTTGTTGTGGAAATAAGCAATATGCTCTTTCATCATCTCAGAAGCTAGAGGGTACATCAATATGCACATTAGCCCAACTCCCATCAGTCTCTGCTCAGTTTAAAAAGTCACGGAGTCTGGACAGCCGCCCACCTCTGAGCACAGCAGCAAAAGTTGGGATAGAACATTTCCTGTGGTACTACAGAGCAGAGGGAGGAACATGGGACTTAGGGGGGCCTTACCCACCTCTCCATGCCCCAAAGGCCCCACATCCCACCAGACACACCACCTTGGGCTCAGTCCTGCATGGTTTAGGCCAGCAATACCCCCATGAGGTCAGGCTGGAGTTGGATCCAGTATCAACTTGTTGGCCAGGGGAAGCACGCAGCTTCCGAGATAGGAAGGAAAAGGAGTAAATTGTAAATACAAGGTGGCAAATTCAAACTTAATGAGGACGGAGGAATACCTTTAACTGCCACGCTAACAAGAGCACTTGGTACGGAGGAAGAGCTGTCCTTACCAATTATTAACTCCCTCCTCATCAGCTTGAGCCACAGATTTCAAGTTATTTTTCGGTATGGTGCTCTAATATTTCCTACCAAAGAAACTCTGTCTGTGACCTCTGCTCCATGAGTATGAGTCAGAAGAAACTCCCTCTCGATATTATGTATTGGTTTGGATTTTTTTTTTTTTTAACAAGGTCTAATTTGCAAAATATTATTCACCATAGAGACAAAAGCTGTTCCCCTGCTGTAAGTGTGATACAAAGTGTAAACTCAAATTTAGATAGGTATATTGAGTTCCTTAATTCAGAGAGACTCCATGAGGTCAGGATTAGGCCCACTGATTATACTGCATGATGATCATTATGTGAATTAGATTAGGCTATTAGTTTCGGACTATTTTTAATCTCCTGGGGAAATCTGTATTTACATTTGTGGGTTTTTTTTCCCTGATGCAAATTGATTCCCGAAATAAATAGTTATGTTAAAATTCCTAGTAAAAAATTTGTTTCAAAATCATTCACTGAACGTGGCTGGCAGCCAGTGTGAAAGGTCAGCCTGCCAGTCCCAACTGTTTGCAGCTGCACTCAAGGTAAATATATATGCAAAAGAGCATCTACAGTGCATTTCTGTTAACCGTGCAATCTTATAAACTGATTATAGGCAAAAAATGTTGTTTATGTACATATAGAAATAAAGGTAAGAATGAATAAAAAAAAATCACCTCTCTGCTGAGAACACCAAGCTTTACCCTACCAAAAAAACCTTAGTTTTACTGCGGGAGACTTAACTCTTCTTTACTGATACAACTCAATTTAAGTCATTACATCTTCTCATATTAATGTGATCTCAGGATCTGGTTATGATATGGGGTTATGTCCCGAGCATGCTTGTATTTGTCCTGGATTAATACAAGCAAAGTGGGAAACACCCCCCAAATCTGTAGGCAGGCTTGATGGCCCACGGGACAGTGCTGCACACAGACACATATTTGCAGGGTATTTAGGTAGTGTTTTGATGCAGAAACACAAAAGGCAGCACTCACAGTTTAGAACATGACTAGATTAGCCTTGGGTTACTTCTTAAAATGGCATGCTCCCTACTGGGTGCAATAGTGGGAAGCCACCCACATCCCTTTTAATCACTCCAGCCCAACAAGGTGCAGATGAAGACGGACTTTCAAAGCCCCGCCCTCCATGAACATCTCCATGGATAGAAGCAAAGAAGGTCTCAACACTGTTGCCACCATCAAAATCCTACAAGGCTTTGACTTAGTGGGATAAACTAGTTAGTTCCAGCCTGAACCAATTCTACCATGTTCAGCCATGGTGGTAGCAAGTCCAAGGTGGTTGTCCACCACTTGTGAGCAGGCCAGGACATGGCTGGAGATAAGTAACAAAAGACCTGATGAACCTCACCTCCCTGTTTTTAAAATGTATAGCATTTTTATTTTGTCCTCTGTCTGTGTAATGCTTTTATCCCTCTCTCATGACACAAACCATGCTTTCACGGTTAAGGCAATGCAACGAGCTGATGTTGAACTGTAACCTTCAGCAACTCTGTCTCTAACGTAAGGCAAAACTTTAGATTTTTAAGTAAATAAACAGTTGATTCTGACAAAAAAATTACTATTCCCTGAGGGGACATTTTTGTGAAACTGCGCCAGGTACCAAAAAAAAAAGTATATTTTTTGGCTTGGTCATGAAACTGTCAAAACACAGCTCTAACATGTTTTGCTGCATATGTAATTTTTTTCCCACAGCTCTTTCTGAGCAATGTTTAATTCTGAATTCTTTCTGTACCCAGCATTTGCAAGGATATCGATACATGCACAAGAAATTCATAAGTTTCTAGGTGAGTGAAAGAGAATAGCCAGGAGAAAGAAAAAGGAGAAAAACAAGGCAAAGCCAGAGACACTTTGTTAAACATTCCAATAAATTATGCTTTTGGAGTAAAATTCATTTTCAAAATAGGGCTTTGGTGAGGTTTAATCAGGGATGAGGCTGTTAGCTGGCCCTCAATTCATGGGCTAAGTCTCACCTTCCGTGCTGAGATACCTTAGTTTCATTTCATTTTTCACTGCTCGCTCTCTCTCATATATACAAGTGTATATGTAAATCTCAAAGTGTCTTGATCATAGTTGTGATTACAAGCTTCACTTTTACTAAAAACAGCTATGGCACTGATCTTTAATATAATAATATATTTTCCCGAGTGCCTTCACTGTTTTATTCCAGCAACTGAAACAGAGACAATTCTTTGTATGTTGAAATGTGTAATTATCATGTAGCCAAAAGGGAGGTTGTAATTTTCACATCTGATTACAAGGAAAGAGTGTAAGTGAAGCTGCCTCGGTAAACTTACACTTGTTTACAGAGTGCAGTACCTTTGATATTAAAAACTCTAAACATGTAAAACACTGGAAAAAATCAAGGTTGTCATGCACCAAAGTTAAATAACAACAGCAACAAAACAAAACAAAAAAACCCAGAAAACAAAACAAACAACAAAAAAAAAACCCTAAGCTTTTTTTTTTTTTGGCATAGCTACAAATGAAAAGTCAATTCTCCTGAACTTGTGCTGGCCCTTCTCACATGAGATGTTTGTTAAGAAGACTTAAAAATTGTTTTTGCACAGTGTGCTCTACTTGTCGTGTTGAAGGTTAAGGAGCTAAAGATCCAGCTTTAATTTAAAAAAGGGGAACTTCAAATGTTTCTGCTGTTTACAACTCTATTTGGTCAGTTTAAACTAGAGAAATGCTTTTCATGTTTGACTTCATCTTCACAGAATTTACTTCTCCTAAATGTGACTGCATTTGCTTTCAAGTTGCTTCTTTTTTTTTAAATTTTCTTGACATATGAAATCCCTCATGCTTATTTCTCTCTGTTTTTTCCTTTCTTGTTTTCTTATACACACACTACTGATTTACCTGCAACAAAGCTTCTGCTCTTTTTACATAAGAAGCATAAGCTTCTGCTTGTGCAAAACTATTATTTTTTGGCCATGTAGAAAAAGATGATATCAAGGAAAGGAAGAACTGTTGCAGCAGTTATAGCAAATATCACTTACCAAGGAGATTACAGATAAGCAGAAAGATCACGCTACAAGTAGAGGGAAAAACTACTGAAAGAACAAGAAAAGTATCAGAAACCATTTAAAATCATATAAAAGTATGATTGCTAAGAGTTATTTTCATATTTTTAGAAACCATTAAAAACTGTCTGTGCAAGCACTGGATGTCAAAGTATGATGATGTATGTTTTTGCTAACCAAGAAAAAGAAGAGAAAGAGAAAGAAAGAAAAACAAATTATTTTTAGTATGTGGAAAAAGCAGCTTTTTGTTGGAGTATGAAAGAAAAGTCATATACTTGACATATGCAACGTCTATCAACAAGACTATGATAAGACACTATTTTCTGAAGTATGCTGTTTTACTGCTCAAAAATGAAGTTCCTTGTTCAGAACATCATATCCATGGGAAAAACACCTACCACAGCAACTGAGGCACTTGAAAAAGAAAATATAACCCAGTAATAGCAGTAATTTGACTCAAAGATGTGTATAGTTACCTTAGAAGTGGTTTTGTCTTGTTCAGAAAGAGATGAATGCAAGGACTACCAAAAGCAATTTAATACCAGGTAGGTGTTGACATTAATCTTTTATGACAATAATATTGTGGTGTTACATGAGGGCAAAAATGAATATCTTCTTGTATATATAACCACTTCCCTAAGAGTCTGTTCCTGTCTTAAAAATACACATATAGAAGTGATGTATAGCCCCAAATTCATAATGAGTAGATTATTAAATATTCTTCACTCGTGCAAGTAATCGTAACTGTCTGCCTTCTGCCTTAGGTGTGATCCAGGCTTGCTCTGCAACTGGAACAGGAATGCTATTCATCACAGAATTACAGAATCATATAATGGATTTGGGTTGGAAGGGACCTTAAAGATCATCTAGCTCCAACCTCCTGCTATGGGCAGGGACACATTCCACTAGACCAGGTTGCTCAAAGTCCCATCAAACCTGGCCAGGTTCCTCCTGGAATGGGCCAAATCTGGACCAGGCAGACTGCTTGTGAGACCAGGGTGTACAGACCCGATTCTGCATGATACAGAGCCAAATTATGTCTTCAGATGTCTGTGATGTGGTGAAAGCCAATGGGGTTGCACAGGTGTAGCTGGGGAGACTACAGTCCATGACAACCAAGACTGCAGGGATGTGTTGGAGGTAGATGCAGTTTCTGAGCAATGCTAGTGTACTTAAACCAACAAAATAACGGCTATGGAACACTAATCAATGGTTGGTGCGCTTCACATTTTTCACTGAGTTGTTAGACTACATTTGCTTATATTTTGCACTATTTTAATTTAGCCATATTGATCAAACTGAGCACTCAATAAGACCTTAGGCACCTTAGCCTTATTAAAATTAGTCAACTTGAAGTGAGCTGAGGAAGTAATGGAAACTATTCAGAGATTTAAATACAGTGCAGCCCACTTAAATAAATACCTGTTAATGAAATAAATCTGTATATGCACATATTTTCTCAGAAACAAATAATTAAGGGGGGCTTCTAGAAGAATACAACTCAAACATATACATTAGTTTAAAAGAGAAGTATACGTCTGGGCTCACTGCATACATTTGCTTTTGCTGGGTTAAACTTGGGGAATCTGTGCTGACCTTTTCCATCAAAGCAGTTGCCATTCTTCAGAGTTTTGCAGCATCAAAATTCATAAAAATGTTCCTAATTAACCTGTAAGTATACAGTAGTGTGTTTTGCTGGTAACTCTCCCACATATGAGTTTATGAGTTTATATGAGGGAAAAGTATAAATCAGCTAGACCATCACTCAGACGAGTACATCTGGGTAGTTACAGAAAAAAAAAATAAAGCATTTAACTATGCAATGGAAAAAAAAATAAAAGTCATACTGCTTAGTCTTTACAAAAAATATGTCTTCATCTTCAACAAGTTGTATCTTTTTTCCAGGGGGTTGAGAGGTGTAATTAGAGCACCAACTCCAAGGCTCGACTTGAGTGGTGATTTGCAGTACAGTTCCTTTTGGCACATTGCTGGAGCTCAAAATATTGTTTTTGAAAACATCGCTGTTTTTCAACAAAAATAGGAGATTAGACAACATCTTTAACTGATTAATCTGAGGGGGTGACCTGTGACAGTGTATTATTTTAGCCAGGGAGAAAAAAATGCAGCATGCAGCAAAGTCTTCCTGCAATACCTACAGATGAATTAAGCTAAAAACTAGCTAGAAGATCTGTGGAGCTTTCCTAACCTCCCTTCATCAGGGACAGCCTTTAGAGGGCTTTGTATACCTATTTTTTTCCTCTAGTCCAATAAAAGATATTAGCTCTTTTCCCTAAGCAAAATCCCTCTCATGAATCAGGCCCTACACTTGCAACTAGTGTGATATTGCGGCCAGGTTTCACCTCAGTAAAATTCTAATCTATACTTTGTCTTTTAGAATTAAGAAGAAAATGCATATCAGCAGAATCTCCTCTCTACTTTATTTCATTTATAAATTACGAGAATGATGCTATTATATATTATTAATTTCTGCTGTTCTCCAACTCGGCTGCAGCAGTGAGCTGCGGATGTTGGAACGGTGTAATTACGTTCTAGTAGGGCAGCCATCCGTTTCCTTTCAAAAATTTACAGGATTCTTAATCATGCTGCTCATTTGGGTGCGCAGTAGCGAGGATGGCGAAACACAAACAGGGCACGTTCGTTTACACAGGAACACCTGCTTAGCATGATAGCAGATGTCAGTCAGTAAGCAGAACACAAAAGAAAAATATCAACAACAGCAAACTAGAAGAATTTTTTAACTTAGTACAGGGATATCTTGTCTGGGGGAAGTCAAATGAAGGGGATTTGCCTTTGCAGGTCAAAGCAGATTCACAGTAGTGATTTGGAAAGTCTCCACAGATGATCCCCAGGGACCAGGTCAACAAACCCAAACAAACTCCTCACTAGGTGATGGGTATTTGACAAAGCATTTCTTCTCCAAGAGGGTTGGTTTTGCATGGGTTGCTAAGCACCTTGCAGGGATCATCGTAATACATGGTATATCTGATAGCTACAGCAAAGTAGTTGAGAGGGGTAAAATACACAGAACTATTGCTCCATGTGTAAGGGTTTGCCAGCATTTCCATTGAAACCACTGATTCTTAAGCCTTCATATTCTAATTCTAAATGTTTTGTCCTGGGCTGCCTTTTGGCTTTCCTATCTCAATTTACATATTTTATGAAATAAAAAGATGTTAGGAGAGGAGGGAAAGTTCACAGAATTCAGACTCTTCTGGGCAGCATTCTGACTCTGGAGCAGCCATACCTCTCCTAGAAAGGCATTGGGAGCATAGTGCACAAGTCAAGCTCTTGCAGGCAGGTATTAATAATCTCCCTCAATGCCGTACACAGTAACTACTCTTCCACAGGATTGTTAGTATTCAGAGCAAGTCAACTTGCGTGGGTCCGTGCATTAAGGACTCCCTAAGTATGCATTGACTTGATACCCAGTAATGGCTTCTGAGGAGCCATTATGTAGTACCGTGTCAATGATCCATGCATTGAGGACTCCCTAAGTACGCATTGACACGATAGACCGTAACGGCTCTGAAGAAGCCGTTACGGTCTATCATGCCAATGATCTGAGGATATTGGCAGTGCCTCCTGCACTTCTGTAGAGATTGTAAAAGTCTCTGAAGAAGCTGTTATGATGTCAGTGGAAGAACCATCAATCAGGTCGATGGCAGGGCTTCATTTTGCCAGTTTTCCACCTTATCATTGGGAAGTTTTGTTTTATTTCTAGAATTAAAGAACTAACAAAATAAAAAGGCTGCCCACACTGTGGCTCTGGGACTGTGTGGAGGTAACCAGGGTCAGAGTAGGACCTCTGGTTTTATTAGTCCAAGGTTTTTAGTACCAACTGACTTGCTGGGAGGGCTCAACCAAGTCACTTCTTACTTCCTTTTACTCTGCTCTAGCAAGAATGTAAATGGGCAACATCTTTTGAGTGGAGATTGCTGTAGGGCTTGGAAAATGCTAATTTAGACTAGTTACAACTAAGTCTTGTCTCAGTATCTTATCACTGGTGAAGGATGCTGAGATGAACAAGGTGTCTACATCATACTTTTCACACCAAAGCATGCTGGCAAAAGCTATGCTGAAAGGAAGCCTGCCTCACCTCTGAAGGTTTGTATGCCTTAATCTATTATATAGTTCATATAGTTTTGCTAGACTCCATTTACATCAGTTCTGAGGATCACAGCTTGGCAGAAGGTCATCTTTATTTTCTTCCATACCACAAATTTCTATGAAAATACTCAGAATCTCTTCCATGTCTTCCTTAGCACATGAATATATTACAAAATGCTTTGAAAGAACATTGTTGCATAGTAAAGTTTTAAGTCTTTGACCATAAAAAGCTACTTAACTAGCTTGTATTGTTTGTATCTGCTCTTCCATACCTTTTCAGGGGAAACTAGACTTTTTATTCTTTCATATTCACTTCATACTTCTGTTTAGAGGAAATAGAGCTGTAGCAGAATATGCATATATAAAGAGAGTACGTATTTTATACACTGCTCACTAATATAATAAGCCTATTTATGGTGCGATGCCACATCATCTGAGGCATGATTTAGTGTTAGCTGAGTACTGGAGAAACACTGTAACCATACTTTTTGGAAAGTAAAGATCCTCAAGCAAGAAAAAGTAGAATTAGTAGCCAAGTTGGGGTACCATAGAGACAGGTCTAGAGACCTTGTCTGTAGCCAGGCTGGCCTGAGAAGTATGAGCTTAAAGAAAAAGGAACTGTGCAAAAGAAGCTGAAGGAACATTACAGAAGGTCAGAGAAGATCATGATAAAGCTGGGGAAGTGAGAAGACAGAAAAGTCTCAGGGAGCAGTGGCCATTGATCCTAGGTACCTCCTTCTTGACACTCAAAATCTTGATTATTTTCAAGTATCTTTTTAGATGTGTTAAAACATATAAAATCATGGAATGGTTTGGGTTGGAACAGATCTTAAAGTTCATCTAGTCCAACCTCCCTGACAAGGGCAAGGACACCTTCCACTAGACCAGGTTGCTCAAAGCTGCATCCAACCTGGCCTTGAGCGACTCCAGGGAGGAAGCACCCACCATAGTTAGGTACCCCATACCAGAAATTTCTTTGGCAATGTTAATTATAAATTTGAGGGTGCAGAGAAGGCTGTAGCCATCAGGTCCATAGCAACATTGCCAGCAAACAAAGAAGACAACAGGATATCTTCTGAAGGCTGGAGACATACATGGCTTTTTCCAACACAGTCCATCAGCCAAATGCCTGTTAGGTAAAGGAGTGTACAACGTATTCTGGAAAGTCACAATTGTTCCTTGGCTAAAAGGAAAGGAAAAATGGCAGTGGCCATTATTAACACCTTGAAAATGCAACTTTGGGATTTAGGGCCTGTTTGGGGTAGCCTTGAGAACCTATGGGCAGCAGACTGCCAGGCAACTCAAATTCCATTTAACATCTTCCTCCATGCTGCATGTTGACAAATTTGTGTGAAAAGTAGCATTTCAAAATCTGGGCAGCTGAAGACTGCTGTCCCTTGAGAAAAAAAAATAAGCTTTGCACTAAATTTAATCATCTGGGGGGTTAAACTCTAGTGAGAAGGAAAGAGAAGATATTGGTTTACAATCACTCAGACCACATTTCACTTGAGGTCTTTAATGCCCTCTTTCAGGTATCTCACATCCTGATGCTGCCTCTGCCACATGTGCTAAGTCCCCCATGCAAAATCTCAAATCTTTTTTTTCAGCATTTGGGATATGAACAGGCACTAGTCTCCTTCCGTGTATATATTTATTAGTAAGATTTTTGCACGGTATAATTGCAGCCTGGCAGATTTTACCAACCGTGGCTTAAGAGGAAAACTGACACAATGTAAGGTTTTGTGTCTTTTTTTGTCCATGCAAACTGGTCACTGAAAAGGTGCAAAGCGCTACTAAAGTACATTTTCTAAAATCCAAAGCCTTTTAAGAAAGGTATACAATGCAAGAATACGCAGCTGCAATTTTAAAAGGCTACTGTTCCTTTAATGCCCAGCTGGTCCTGAGATGTAATAAAATTGACATATTGATTCCTTTGAATTTACAAATGCCTGTTTCATAAACTCCATCTCCAAAGCCTAGGCATCTTTAGAGCACTGTCATTTTTTTCTCCAAATGGATCAATTATGTGCCCACGTAATCCTGTTACCTGTGAAATCCATGCATACTTCTCCCATTTGCTGCAGTTCCCAGGCGGACAAACTTGCATTATGTACGCATAAACAAACAGAGCATTTTCCTGATATTAGGGATTGTTTTCAAAGTGAAAGGCAATCTCCTGGGTCCTTTACTCAAAAAAACATTCATAGTGTTGTGTTCCTCCAAGTAACCTCTCTGCACTATATGTATAATTATTACACAACACAGCAAATCATTAAAAAAACATTGAGTCCCGCTATCTCAAATGTTTCAACTGCAAAAGGCACCAAGAATTTGCAGCCAGCCCTCATTTTCCTATTGAACCAAACTTTCACATTTCTTTTACCAGCTTCTGCATTTGATAATTACCTCCGTATCTGTAAGGAAATCGTTTTCATCATAAATGGTTCTGCGTGACTTAAAATTGGAAAAGCACACAAAGCTGCCAATTTTACTGTGGAAGTTTGGGGATTTTTAATTTTATTTTTAGGATAATTCATCTTTTCATCATGCTGAGCACCTTTCCATCATTTACACAAATACCTTTCCATCATTTACACACACACACACACACAGAGTCAAGCAGGCATTAACCTGCAAACCTACCACTTACACATATAAATGCATCACACATACAACTATTCCCATGTCCCATGGCATATTATTTGTATGAATATATACCATGCACATAAACACATTTATACATACACATGCCACGCACAATCCTCAAACACAAGCAGAGAAAAAGAGAATAAATGTGGTTTTCTCTGTATATGAATTCTTTATAAAGTACCGTGTATATACATAGATATGAATTCTCATTTCATTCTTTCAGGCTGTGCTGTATCTGATTTTCTACACTTCACTGGGCAACCAGCAGTTCAGTTACACTACACTTGCACTGTACAATTTGTCTCTAAAAGGTTCCCAAAATTATGAAACATCTTGTCTGCTGCATGACCTGCTCACCGCAGTGCCTCAGCCCAAGATGCATTCACACATAGAGAGAGGATGGCACCGAAAAAATATATATATGTTTGATGCTTGGAGCCCATACAAGTGGCCCAATACACCCCTGCCATTGTGCAGGAGTGGGTTTTAAAGATAAATGGCTGCATGTTAACCAGATTTGACATGCTGCACAAAAGCAGCCACCTTTGGTCCCATGACACAGCCAAACAGAAAAAACAACAAGCAATCCTGGCAAAAGATGTCCGATGTGAATAAAAGCCTAACAATTTGTCACATAGTCATTACAAAATGTTCCAGGCTTTGGGGCTTGCCATGGGACAGCAGCAGTAAAAACAGCATAGAAAAATGAAGACTTAGTGAGTTGGGTGACAGAAGAGTTAAAACTCGAGGAAAGCTCTGGTAGTTACAGAGGGGAAACAAAGAGGATATTTTCATCTGGCTCTTTCCAAAGACACACACACACACAGAAAAGGCATAATTAATTAAATCAAGAAGCTCAGTTGTTTTGAGAGGTGATTAAAATCTGACATGCAAAGTAGAAATATTTATGTTTACTTTCTATTTTAGGAATCCACGATGCTGCTTTTCCTTCACTGCACTTCCCCACCACTACAATGGCCATGGCTCAGTGTATCAAGTAGTAAGCACTGGCTGTTCAGGACCAAATCCTGCTTGTGTTTCTCATGGTATTTGGTCTTTCTTAATGGGAACAGGCCCAAAATACTCTAAAGATGTAACTGGGGGGTGAAGTCTTAATGAGTGGAAGCAGAGCAATACCTGATCTCCTCGCTTTCGTTTGAGTTCACATGAGATAGAAAAGAAAAACCCCAAACTTAGGCTTGCTTTGATGAGGCTAAATTGCCAAAGAAGCTTGAATCTACAGCTTTCCGCTAAAACCAGCCACAGGCATGAAACCCAACTTTTCTTATCCGTGTCACACTGAAGTCACCCATGCACCCCTACTGACTACACTCAGGTTATGCCAATTTGCTAATATTTTGATGTATTTTTAGAGCCCCTACACCGGAGTTCAAATGCTTAAGTGCAGCTGCTTGCCAAACTACACACAACAGAGCTCCCATTTTAAAATACCTTTCAGTCAATAATCATCATTGCTTCAGTGATTACCATTAGCTTCCTTATATGCAGTGGCAGAAAACTGGGGCGGGTGGGGGTGGGGGGCAGTTAAAAGCAATATCGTCTTCTAAATTAGAATAATCAGTTGTATAATAAACTCTGAGAATTTGATTATTAGAACATACATTTGTAATTTTCTCAGTCAAATTCCTTGCCATTCACTTGCCTTCTGATGAAACAACGAATATTTGTTCTTCCTCAGTCCCAGAGAACTGCAGAGTGCTTTAAAGATATTAAGCTCCACAAAAGCCCTGTGAATGAGTTCGGCAGTGTTTCCCTGTCTCCTAGACAGGGAAAATGAGTACAGTGAGGTTAATTGACTTGCCAGAGAGCACACATGGCACTTGATGCTGCACTCACCTACTCCAGCAGTGCCTGTGCAGAGATGGGGCTGGGGTACCATCCCATCATGGCCCGAAACAGCAACCTCTGCCCAGCTGTTCTGCGGCCTTCTCACAGCATCACAGCAGGCTAGAAGGACCAGCATGGCATGGCCTTGCCCTTTGCCCTTCATGGGCCTAATCCTTTTGCAGAGGTTTTTCTACAAGCAAATTAAATAGCCTTGAAATTGTCTCTGAAGTGCACAGGACTTATCAAGAGGAGGGAAAAAAACAATCAGACAAACAGAAAGCTAAAAAAAAAATTAAAAAAACCCACACACCAAACATGCAAGTGTCAGCTGGAAGAAACTTTCATTATTACACGTCAAGAAAAAATTAATAGAAAGGGCTACAATAGTTAAATTACATGGCTAAATCAGCCTTTCTGCAGGAAGACCAGCTTGCTTTAATTAAAGCACATTATGCTCAAAAGCCATCGTGCATGTTTTACAGCAACCTGATACCAACACCTGTATGTCCCTGTTCAGAAATTCAAAGCACTTTCACATATTCCAACCCAGTGATCAACGTTATTGAAAGTCCAAGTTATTTTTAAATATACAGGGGGATAACTAAGCCAGAGGTCTCCGTGGACTCGAACAGGGGGACGAGGACTGTTCAGATCATGGAAATGTCAGTTCCAGCAGCATGTGCCTTGGATTTTTTTTTGACTGTCAAGAAGATTTTAGATCTTTAATATCTGTTTGTTGTCAGGTTTGCTGCTAGCTTTTTGTATCCGCAGGTCATCTTTTTTTTTTTGTTAGGAATTAGCATTTCTCATTTGCTGGCTGAAAGTTTAGAGAAAGCACCAAAATACTGATAAACAAAGTTCATCTAAGGGAAAATCTCTGTATGCATAACCTAGTTAACAATTCTTTTATGGTTGCCGGGTGAAATTCAAAATGCATATTTAAAGAGAGAGTTTTTATAGAAAGCATCAGTACTACCGCGGCTTTTTGCATGTGCTGTACTAATTTTGAGCAAGAAGTCATTTACGATTTCTGTGCCATATTAGCATGTCTTTTATTTCCCAGTGTCTGTGCTGCATTGTTTCAACTCACTGCAGGTTGCTGTTACTTTTTTTGATGCTGCATCATTTAAGCACATACCATAGCTGAAGTCATTCAGGATTACCGGGGACTTGAGTCGGCATTTTTGGCCTTTGTAAAGGATCTTAGCCAAACATTTTGTTCAGTTAAACTCCAGTTGATGTCACGACACATGTAATATCACTCCCCAAAAAGTGCAAAACTGATTCATCATGCCATCTCTGGCAGCATTTCTTCAGCATTTGCTGTGAATGGGGAGGAAAAAAGATACCGAATGCACGGATTGATTTTCAAATTACCTCAATATTTTGAAAACATTTTCACCTGCATGCTGAGAATGCTAAGAATAGGCAGGAAGGCAATTGTGCATTTGCACAGCCTCCACTGCATTCATTTATAAATTACCTCATCACTGACTGAAATTAACACTGATTCTTACAGGCAATTTCTCAATTTCCAATGCTAATTACATTTTTTTTACTTTTAAATTCTGTACCACCTGTTTTGGGCAAGACATCTTAGGCAGCGCGACCGCATTTAATCACAATTTTAATTAACCGCCCTGTAGATGTGAAAAAGAAGCAATTATAATGTAGATGAATGATGATTTTTCTGCATTAAATTGTTTTGTTTCCCTGGTATGTTGATTGTAACACAGCACACAAATACAGTAACTGTACAATTTTTTTCTATTGTAATTTAGTAATTGTTTTTGGAAAACCAGTTTGGGAATGAGTGACTTCATCTGTTTACAAATTGATTGATACTGTTAACTCACTGATTGCTGCAGCATACATTTTGTATTGCACAGCCTAGCATAAAATATAATTAAGCATGCACAGACTTTGCAGCACCATTTTGGAATCTGAAAATCAACTGTAACCGAAGTGTGTTTTCCTTGAGCATCCTAGTATCAGCTGGGGCTGATGATACGATAATCACCAAACAATGGGCTTTTCCCATCCCACTGCTGGTAGAAACCCTTGGATTTAATCTGATAGTCTCGCATCTAAAACTGGGGTGGGTTTTTTTTTTGGATTGTGATTTGCCAGGCCTGGGGGCTGGCAAGTCTGCATCTCACCCAACTACCTCAGATTGCTATCGGGAAGGAGCAGACAAGTGATGGAAAGAAACAGTGATGGCAAAAAGAGCCGTGGTTCACAAAATCTGGGGATCTTTCCTGACACGTGTGTGCCATGGCACTAGCTATCTCTTGCTACACGTTACAGGGGGAGAAGATCTTGATCTGACTCATCATGGTTGGCAGATACAGATCACCCAAGTTATATATATATCCCCACAGACACAGAGGCCATACCCATCGGAAGTAAAGCCTGCTTACTTTTCCAGGCCAGGAGGTCGTGCCGGAGTGGGGAGGGAGCAGATGTGCTGCTCTGGAAGAACCTGGGCTTTTTGAGACTGTGCCACCACCACAGTGCTCTGTTAGCCATCCAGGACAGTCCTGCTGAGGGTTGCCCACTTTGGGGCTATAAGCCCCCCAGTACAGGTGGGATAGGGTGCAGGGACATAGGGAGATGTGCATCCCCACAGTTACCTTTACTACCCCCCTCCCAATCTCCTGGGCAATCCATGGAGCAAGAGGTTTCCATCAGCTAGGACTTGCCAAGAGGTGAGAGCCCACATCAGCCCATGTGAGACCCCATCACCACCAGACCTGCAATGTTGTCACTCAAAGCGGACCAAAACCAGGACACCAAACCAACAGGACAAGGCAGACCTGGGGCTGGCCCCTGGGCTGCCACCCTCTGATGGGGCATGTGGGTAACTGCTGGTTTGAGACATCTTTCGAGGTTCCTCGCCTCATCTGATGGCCTGCTTGCTTTGTAAACTATGTTAAGAGGGCAGGACATAAACTCTACTGTTCAGTAGGTGATTCTTGTAAGAATACAGCTATCCATACATAAAAGGGGTCTATTATCTCACTGTGGAAGAGATTTACATGTGTAACTCCCATTAACTCTTATGGGACTTAGGCACGTAAATCTCTTGTGCATCTAGAGAAGAATAGACCACATAAGGTCTTGTGATCTATATGGCTAGTAGGTTTAAGTCTCTTTCATTTATAAAGCTATACAAAAATTAACCATTAAAGCTTATTCTGTGCATGCTCTCCCCCTACATATATCACCCAGCTCTCTGTTTGAAGTACTTGATGTAAATGAGTACTGAGAAAAGGTACCAGAGAAAGCAAGTCCATTCATTTCAGTTAGTAAAACTGTCATAGCTGAAAGGAAGCCAGCTAAGGACAGGTAGAAAAATTGTGCAGGTTTTGCTGAGCAGATTCAATTTCAGATTTAGGCTTTAAACTGGGCTGTTTGGAGAAGGGATACTTTTGTTTTGCTGTGTGCTCCTTCCTCCCCCTCCTCCCCTCTCTCCCGTACCTACTTACAGC